>NC_091214.1:30303927-30416427 GCF_040958095.1 Procambarus clarkii
ACCTAGATGAGAAACGAGATGATATTTACATATCTTCCGTTTCTTGTTCTGTAAGCTTGTGTGTGGAGTGGCGTGCGTGGCTCCCCCAGAGATGACCTACCTGGGTCATTTTGTCGCTCTTGCCCTCCCAGGAGAGCCGCTCGTCGTACCAGGGCTCGGCGTTGGTGCCCACGTAGATGGGCTCCCATTTGTGGCTGGGGCCTGTTCGTTTAGCTACATGCAGTACCGAAAGTGCTTTTGTTTCCCTCGTGCGTCTCCACATCTGTTAATAAGAACAATCGTTACATATATATATATATATATATATATATATATATATATATATATATATATATATATATATATATATATATATATATATATATATATATATATATATATATATATATATATGTGTGTGTGTGTGTGTGCGTGTGTGTGTGTATGTGTGTGTATGTGTGTGTGTGTGTGTGTGTGTGTATGTGTGTGTATGTGTGTGTGTGTGTGTGTGTGTGTGTGTGTGTGTGTGTGTGTGTGTGTGTGTGTGTGTGTGTGTGTGTGTGTGTGTGTGTGTATTTAAATTGTGAGGGTACCATAAATTATTAAATTGTGAGGGTACCATAAAGTTAAATTGAGAGGGTCCCTCACATTTGCACCTCTGGTGCAAATGTGATGGACCCATAGCCTCGGAGAAGAAAATAAGGAGTATTCAGAGAAGACCTTGGGGATTCTCACTGAACACTATAATATTTTCTTCTACCACCCCCATTCTTTTATATATACACATATATGTTTGTTATATTTAAACTTTGTTACAAGAAAGAAGTTACACATAGGGTACAAAGATGATTATCATAAGTTGTCTAGTTCCTCCAGCTCCTCAGATGGCGGGTTGGAACCCTGAAGGCAGTGTGCATTTCCCCTCTGTATCGCCACACTGGGGCGCTGGAAAAGGATGCTGGCAGCTCTAGCGCCTCTTGTTGTTTCAATTAGCCTAGATCCCAGTTCCTTCAAAAAACTGGTGGCACTCTTACCATAGGCGCTGAGTGTCTCAGAAGCAATGGGGACAAAATTGTAGTGGTGATCCAGCTCTCTGTACTTATGGGATTTGGCTGATTCTCCTGTGAGTGGCAGCGCCCCCTGGTTGTGCAACACTCAAGTCAAGGTAGGTGTTAGCCAGGGTTGATACGCACTTGTAGTCCCACACCAATTGCTTGCCATTCTTCCAGGGGTTCACTGTGATATCATCTGGGCGACCAGATGATATCAGAGTTACAAGGTGTTAGGTAATGGGGCTCTCTCTCGGCTGGGAATCCATCATCAAGAGGAGCCTCACCAGTGGCTCCTCTTGATGATGTCCTTAACTTCACTATGACTCGAGTGCCATCTCGCTGTGCCTTGGCAAAGTAGGCCATGGTGGCCATACCTGTCGGCCACCACCTCCCTGCAAATACACCTATATTTGATGAGGATTAGGACAGCAAGGCGGAGGGCCACAGCAATTCGGAGGGCGTGTGGTGTCAGGCGTGTGCCAGTTGCCGGGGTTGCTAACAGGAAATCCCCTGCATGTGGTGCTGCTACTGCTATGAGGCGAGCAATGTCGTGTTGTGTTGTTGCAGCACCCAGGCACTCTGCAGCAACTTGGTCTACAATGGGATCATCCCAGCTGGATTGCTTGTGGGCTTTTGAGGTTGGTGGTGGAGGTGATTGGCCTGCACGAGAGGCCCACTCTGTGGCACAGAGTATAAAATTGGGATCGTGTACACCTGCCAACTGATGTAAGTAGACAAGTAGAATTTCCTTCACAAGGTCATCGGATGCTGACGAGAAGGACAGGAAGGCTGGTACAGCAATTAGCGTTGCTGTTCTAACTCCGAGGTCCCAATGTCTTACTGGAAGAGAAGCTTGTAGGTCATCAAGAGACAGGCTGAAAGTTTTTTCTAACATTGATTTCAGTAACAGGTCATATTCACCTAGTTTTTGGCTACTGTAGGATGGTGAACACCTCAGAACGTAGGTTAACTTGGGGGAGGGATAGGCATCTGGTGAATGAGGTAAAGTGCATCATTAGCATCAATATCCTTAATCCTCCCATCCATCCTCTTAAGGTCGGCGATTTTCTTATCAAGGACCTCATCGATGGCTTTCAGCTTCAGGGGAGCTCATAGGAGTGTGCTGTCTTCAGGTTTAGTTATATGAATATTTGGCAGAACACCCTCTAATCTCTCTTTGATGCCCTGGTTTAAACATATTATTTCACACTTAGAAGGGTTCAGGGTGAGGCCAAAAACTGTACTTTGCTCCTGGATTTTTCTGATGTCCTCCAGAAGGGAGTCTTGGGAACCAGCTAGGGTACGATCATCCAAGAACCAGATGTTAAGCTCGCTGGACAGGACCTCTGTGACTTGTTTGATGACTAAGCAGAAAGAAGATGAGCAATGGGGTCACCCTGTTGGATGCCTTCTCGCGAGTCAGTTTCATATTCACTAAAAAGTAGCTTAAGATCCATACTGTAGCATGAATGTACAAAAGGGTAGAGGGAAGGGAAATGACTATGAACCGCACGGAGTACAGCATCCCTCCGCCCCAAATTGAAGGCATTTTTTAAATCTAGCTTGATAAGGGCCTGCTCGTCTGTGATGTTAGCAACGAAAGCTCGAGCTGCGTGTGCAGCCACCTCACAACCTTGTGGAATGCCGAACTCGAGCAGTTTTGGCTTTAGCATGTTGGCCGCTGCCTTGCTAACTGTTCTTGCAGCAGGGTTTGCGACGAGACGCCAGAGGGAATTGCCCACGGTTATTGGCCTGATCCCTCCACCCGTTTTCTTTAGAGCACAGAGAGATGCTCCAAAAAAGATAGGTCTTATGGCCTCTGGTGTGTTGCCAGCTAGACATGTGTTGGTGAATCTGTTTAGTTCCACCAGGAGGCCCTGTGCAATGTCACCCAATGCAGGGTTGAGCATTTGTTTGATGTAGTTGGGTTTTTGTCCTGTGAACCCATCTGCTGAACCTATTGGGAAGGACAAGGCTGCTTTATGGACCACAGATTCGGACACCCCAGAGAGGTTCTGCTTCAGTAGCCCCCACTTGTAGAATGTCATCTTCACGTGGAGCCCTGGGTGGGTGTTTGTCTCTTAGGGCTTGAGCTGTTGCGGCATCTCTGTCAGCAACTGAGTCCTCACTGGTGATGGCTCTTATTATGCCTATAGTGTTTCCTTCTATTTTCTTGGTGACTGAAGCTCTGATTTTTTATGTCTCGATACACTGTTGCTCTTCCTGCCGTGGGTGTTTCTCGCGCGAGTGGGAAGACGCACCTGGTTGTCCTCCTTGGGAAAATCATTTATGGCTTTGATGACTGAGGTAGCTAAGGTTTAGTCTCTCCTTGCTGGGGTGGCTAGACATATGTTGCCAAACAGTAAGAGGCTGTGCCATGCTTGGGTCGTTCCAGGAGAGTCGTTGACCTTTCTCGGGAAGGTGGATAATTTGGCTGCTGCATGGGGGCGGGCAGCTTTAGGCATGTGTTGCAAGGTTCTGGCCGATGTCGTTTCGATAGCTTCTAATAAATTATTTGTGGTAATGAAGCTCTGGGAGGTGTTTTGCCTGACGGACGACGTGGGCTGATAATTGGTGTTCTCCCTGGGAGGGCGCCGAGAACTCAAACACCTGGTTCGGTTGTGGTAATGATTGTGTATGTGACCGTCACTCAGCCGAATATAGTCACACGTCTAACAAGGTCTGACGCCTTGTCCACCCCTGCTTGATGGCTCATCTTGGCTTGGAGAAGCGTGGCTGTCTGTTGAGAGCTGCGACATGGGCGTATATATATATATATATATATATATATATATATATATATATATATATATATATATATATATATATATATATATATTATAATAATATATATATATATATATATATATATATATATATATATATATATATATATATATATATATATATATATATATATATATATTATTAAATATGACCGAAAAAGTAAGATTAATAATTCTAACACGAATTTTCTCAATCTTTCGTACATTTCTTTTCACTGTTGGAGGTAATTCAAAAATCAATTCTCCAAAATTCATTTTTATTTCTAGTCTGATGCGACACTTAAGCGCGTTTCGTAAAACTTATTACATTTTCAAAGACTTTAAACATACACAACTGAATAGAACTTACATATCTCCGATTTGTTTATATCTACATTTGAGTGAGGTGGATGGGGTGAGGTGGTATTTAATAGGGTATTAATTTCATCAACACAAGACAGAACACGAAACAATGGGTATTGAAATGGAAGTGATTGTAGAAAGCCTATTGGTCCATATTTCTTGATGCTTCTATATTGGAGTGGAGTCTTGAGGTGGGTAGAATATAGTTGTGCATTAATTGGCTGTTGATTGCTGGTGTTGACTTCTTAATGTGCAGTGCCTCGCAAACGTCAAGCCGTCTGCTATCGCTGTATCTATCGATGATTTCTGTGTTGTTTACTAGGATTTCTCTGGCGATGGTTTGGTTGTGGGAAGAGATTATATGTTCCTTAATGGAGCCCTGTTGCTTATGCATCGTTAAACGGCTAGAAAGAGATGTTGTTGTCTTGCCTATATACTGGGGTTTTTGGAGCTTACAGTCCCCAAGTGGGCATTTGAAGGCATAGACGACGTTGGTCTCTTTTAAAGCGTTCTGCTTTGTGTCTGGAGAGTTTCTCATGAGTAGGCTGGCCGTTTTTCTGGTTTTATAGTAAATCGTCAGTTGTATCCTCTGATTTTGTCTGTAGGGATAACGTGTCTATTAACAATATCTTTCAGGACCCTTTCCTCCGTTTTATGAGCTGTGGAAAAGAAGTTCCTGTAAAATAGTCTAATAGGGGGTATAGGTGTTGTGTTAGTTGTCTCTTCAGAGGTTGCATGGCGTTTCACTTTCCTTCTTATGATGTCTTCGACGAAACCATTGGAGAAGCCGTTGTTGACTAGGACCCGCCTTACCCTACAGAGTTCTTCATCGACTTGCTTCCATTCTGAGCTGTGGCTGAGAGCACGGTCGACATATGCGTTAACAACACTCCTCTTGTACCTGTCTGGGCAGTCGCTGTTGGCATTTAGGCACATTCCTATGTTCGTTTCCTTAGTGTAGACTGCAGTGTGGAAACTTCCGCTCTTTTCCATGACTGTTACATCTAGAAAGGGCAGCTTCCCATCCTTTTCCATCTCGTAAGTGAAACGCAGCACGGAACTCTGCTCAAATGCCTCCATCAGCTCCTGCAGATGTCTGACATCAGGTACCTGTGTAAAAATGTCGTCAACATACCTGCAGTATATGGCCGGTTTCAAGTTCATGTCGACTAAGACTTTTTGCTCGATGGTACCCATGTAGAAGTTTGCAAACAGGACACCTAGGGGAGAACCCATGGCGACCCCATCTACTTGCTTATACATGTGCCCATCCGGGCTCAAGAAGGGTGCCTCTTTAGTACAAGCTTGGAGTAGTTTCCTCAGAATATTTTCTGGTATGTCAAGAGGAGTACAGGCTGGATCACGATACACTCTGTCGGCTATCATCCCGATTGTCTCGTCCACAGGTACGTTGGTAAACAGCGATTCTACGTCCAACGAGGCTCTTATCCCTGTGGCCCGTGTGCCCCGCAGTAAGTCAACAAATTCCTTTGGAGACTTCAGGCTGAAGGCGCAAGGAACATAAGGAATCAGCAGGCAGTTGAGTTGCTACGCCATTCTGTACGTGGGTGTGGGTATCTGGCTAATGATTGGCCGAAGTGGGTTTCCAGGCTTGTGTGTCTTGACATTTCCATACGCATATCCAGGTTTATATTCCCCAATGATCTTTGGCAGGTGGAGTCCGGATTTCTTGGCGTTCACAGTTTCGATCAGTTTGTTGACCTTTGCTTTCAATTCGGCTGTAGAATTAAATAAAAAATAACAAAGATCGTCTATGCTTTTACATTCCCATGTGAGGACTGTCATGCCCATGTGTGGACTGTCATGCCCATGTGAGGACTGCCATGCCCATGTGGGGACTGTCATCCCCATGTGAGGACTGTCATGCCCATGTGAGGACGTCAAGTCCATGTGAGGACTGTCATGCCCATGTGAGGACTGTTATGCCCAAGTGTGGACTGTCATGCTCATGTGAGGACTGTCATGCCCATGTGAGGACTATCAGGCCCATGTGAGGACTGTCATGCCCATGTGAGAAGTGTCATGCTCTTGTGAGGAGTGTCATGTCCATGTGAGGACTGTCATGCCCATGTGAGGAGTGTCATGCTCATGTGAGGACTGTCATGCCCATGTGAGGACTGTCATGCCCATGTGAGGAGTGTCGTGCCCATGTGAAGACTGTCATGCCCATGTGAGGACTGTCATGCACATGTAAGGACTGTCTTGCCCATGTGAGGACTGTCATGCCCACGTGAGGACTGTCATGCCCATGTGAGGACTGTCATGCTCACGTGAGGAGTGTCATATCCATGTGAGGACTGTCATGTCCATATGAGGAGTGTCATGTCCATGTGAGGACTGTCATACCCATGTGAGGACTGTCATGCCCATGTGAGGACTGTCATGCCCATGTAAGGAGTGTCATGCCCATGTGACGACTGCCATGCACATGTAGGGACTGTCTTGCCCATGTGAGGACTGTCATGCCCATGTGAGGACTGTCATGCTCACGTGAGGACTGCCATGCCCATGTGAGGACTGTCATGCTCACGTGAGGACTGTCATGTCCATGTGAGGACTGTCATGCCCATGTGAGGAGTGTCATGCCCATGTGAGGACTGTCATGCCCATGTGAGGACTGGCATGCCCATATAAGGACTGTCATGCTCACGTGAGGACTGTCATGCCCATGTGAGGACTGTCATGCTCACGTGAGGACTGTCATGTCCATGTGAGGACTGTCATGCCCACGTGAGGACTGTCATGCCCATGTGAGGACTGTCATGCTCACGTGAGGACTGTCATGCCCATGTGAGGACTGTCATGCTCACGTGAGGACTGTCATGCCCATGTGAGGACTGTCATGCCCATGTGAGGACTGTCATGCCCATGTGAGGACTGTCATACTTATGTGAGGACTGTCATGCCCATGTGAGGACTGTCATGCCCATGTGAGGACTGTCATGCCCATGTGAGGAGTGTCATGTCCATGTGAGGACTCTCATGCCCATGTGAGGACTGTCATGCACATGTGAGGACTCTCATGCCTATGTGAGGACTGTCATGCCCACGTGAGGACTGTTATGCCCAAGTGTGGACTGTCATGCTCATGTGAGGACTGTCATGCCCATGTGAGGACAATCAGGCCCATGTGAGGACTGTCATGCCCATGTGAGGAGTGTCATGCCCATGTGAGGACTGTCATGCCCATGTGAGGACTGTCATGCCCATGTGAGGACTGTCATGCACATGTAAGGACTGTCTTGCCCATGTGAGGACTGTCATGCCCATGTGAGGACTGTCATGCCCATGTGAGGAGTGTCATGCCCATGTGAGGACTGTCATGCTCATGTGAGGACTGTCATGCACATGTAAGGACTGTCATGCCCACGTGAGGACTGTCATGCCCATGTGAGGACTGTCATGCCCACGTGAGGACTGTCATGCCCATGTGAGGACTGTCATGCCCATGTGAGGACTGGCATGCCCATGTGAGGAGTGTCATGCCCATGTGAGGACTGTCATGCACATGTAAGGACTGTCATGCCCACGTGAGGACTGTCATGCCCATGTAAGGACTATCTTGCTCATGTGAGGACTGTCATGCCTATGTGAGGAGTGTCGTGCCCATGTGAGGACTGTCATGCCCATGTGAGGACTGTCATGAACATGTAAGGACTGTCTTGCCCATGTGAGGACTGTCATGCCCACGTGAGGACTGTCATGCCCATGTGAGGACTGTCATGCTCACGTGAGAAGTGTCATATCCATGTGAGGACTGTCATGTCCATATGAGGAGCGTCACGTCCATGTGAGGACTGTCATGTCCATATGAGGAGCGTCATGTCCATGTGAGGACTGCCATACCCATGTGAGGACTGTCATGCCCATGTGAGGACTGTCATGGCCATGTGAGGACTGTCATCCTCCATATGAGGACTGTCATGTCCATGTGAAGAAAGTCAAGCCCATGTGAGGACTGTCATGCCCATGTGAGGACGTCAAGCCCAAGTGAGGACTGTCATGCCCATGTAAGGACTGTCATGCTCACGTGAGGACTGTCATGTCCATGTGAGGACTGTCATGCCCACGTGAGGACTGTCATGCCCATGTGAGGACTGTCATGCTCACGTGAGGACTGTCATGCCCATGTGAGGACTGTCATGCCCATGTGAGGACTGTCATGCCCATGTGAGGACTGTCATACCTATGTGAGGACTCTCATGCCCATGTGAGGACTGTCATGCCCATGTGAGGACTGTCATGCCCATGTGAAGAGTGTCATGTCCATGTGAGGACTCTCATGCCCATGTGAGGACTGTCATGCCCATGTGAGGACTCTCATGCCCATGTGAGGACTGTCATGCTCACGTGAGGACTGTTATGCCCAAGTGTGGACTGTCATGCTCATGTGAGGACTGTCATGCCCATGTGAGGACAATCAGCCCCATGTGAGGACTGTCATGCCCATGTGAGGAGTGTCATGCCCATGTGAGGACTGTCATGCCCAGGTGAGGACTGCCATGCCCATGTGAGGACTGTCATGCACATGTAAGGACTGTCTTGCCCATGTGAGGACTGTCATGCCCATGTGAGGACTGTCATGCCCATGTGAGGAGTGTCATGCCCATGTGAGGACTGTCATGCTCATGTGAGGACTGTCATGCACATGTAAGGACTGTCATGCCCACGTGAGGACTATCATGCCCATGTGAGGACTGTCATGCCCACGTGAGGACTGTCATGCCCATGTGAGGAGTGTCATGCCCATGTGAGGACTGTCATGCACATGTAAGGACTGTCATGCCCACGTGAGGACTGTCATGCCCATATAAGGACTATCTTGCCCATGTGAGGACTGTCATGCCTATGTGAGGACTGTCATGCCCTTGTGAATACTGCCATGCCCATGTGAAGACTGTCATGCCCATGTGAGGAGTGTCATGCCCATGTGAGGACTGTCATGCCCACGTGAGGAGTGTCATGTCCATGTGAGGACTGTCATGCCCATGTGAGGACTGTCATGCCCATGTGAAGAGTGTCATGCCCATGTGAGGACTGTCATGCCCATGTGAGGACTGTCATGCACATGTAAGGACTGTCTTGCCCATGTGAAGACTGTCATGCCCATGTGAGGACTGTGATGCCCATGTGAGGACTGTCATGCCCATGTGAGGACTGTCATGCCCATGTGAGGACTGTCATGCTCATGTAAGGAGTGTCATGCCCATGTGAGGACTGTCATGCCCATGTGAGGAGTGTCATGCCCATGTGAGGACTGTCATGCCCATGTGAGGACTGTCATGCCGATGTGAGGAGTGTCGTGCCCATGTGAGGACTGTCATGCACATGTAAGGACTATCTTGCCCATGTGAGGACTGTCATGCCCACGTGAGGACTCTCATGCCCATGTGAGGACTGTCATGCTCACGTGAGGAGTGTCATATCCATGTGAGGACTGTCATGTCCATATGAGGAGTGTCATGTCCATGTGAGGACTGTCATACCCATGTGAGGACTGTCATGCCCATGTGAGGACTGTCATGCCCATGTAAGGAGTGTCATGCCCATGTGAGGACTGTCATGCACATGTAGGGACTGTCTTGCCCATGTGAGGACTGTCATACCCATGTGAGGACTGTCATGCTCACGTGAGGACTGTCATGTCCATGTGAGGACTGTCATGCCCATGTGAGGAGTGTCATGCCCATGTGAGGACTGTCATGCCCATGTGAGGACTCTCATGCCCATGTGAGGACTGTCATGCCCATGTGAGGACTGTCATGCCCATGTGAGGAGTGTCATGTCCATGTGAGGACTCTCATGCCCATGTGAGGACTGTCATGCACATGTGAGGACTCTCATGCCCATGTGAGGACTGTCATGCCCATGTGAGGACTGTCATGCCCAAGTGTGGACTGTCATGCCCATGTGAGGACTGTCATGCTCTCGTGAGGACTGTCATGCCCATGTGAGGACTGTCATACCCATGTGAGGACTCTCATGCCCATGTGAGGACTGTCATGCCCATGTGAGGACTGTCATGCCTATGTGAGGAGTGTCATGTCCATGTGAGGACTCTCATGCCCATGTGAGGACTGTCATGCACATGTGAGGACTCTCATGCCCATGTCAGGACTGTCATGCCCACGTGATGACTGTTAAGCCCAAGTGTGGACTGTCATGCTCATGTGAGGACTGTTATGCCCAAGTGTGGACTGTCATGCTCATGTGAGGACTGTCATGCCCATGTGAGGACTATCAGGCCCATGTGAGGACTGTCATGCCCATGTGAGAAGTGTCATGCTCTTGTGAGGAGTGTCATGCCCATTTGAGGACTGTCATGCCCATGTGAGGAGTGTCATGCCCATGTGAGGACTGTCATGCCCATGTGAGGACTGTCATGCCCATGTGAGGAGTGTCGTGCCCATGTGAAGACTGTCATGCCCATGTGAGGACTGTCATGCACATGTAAGGACTGTCTTGCCCATGTGAGGACTGTGATGCCCACGTGAGGACTGTCATGCCCATGTGAGGACTGTCATGCTCACGTGAGGAGTGTCATATCCATGTGAGGACTGTCATGTCCATATGAGGAGTGTCATGTCCATGTGAGGACTGTCATACCCATGTGAGGACTGTCATGCCCATGTGAGGACTGTCATGCCCATGTAAGGAGTGTCATGCCCATGTGAGGACTGTCATGCACATGTAGGGACTGTCTTGCCCATGTGAGGACTGTCATGCCCATGTGAGGACTGTCATGCTCACGTGAGGACTGTCATGCCCATGTGAGGACTGTCTTGCTCACGTGAGGACTGTCATGTCCATGTGAGGACTGTCATGCCCATGTGAGGAGTGTCATGCCCATGTGAGGACTGTCATGCCCATGTGAGGACAGGCATGCCCATATAAGGACTGTCATGCTCACGTGAGGACTGTCATGCCCATGTGAGGACTGTCATGCTCACGTGAGGACTGTCATGTCCATGTGAGGACTGTCATGCCCACGTGAGGACTGTCATGCCCATGTGAGGACTGTCATGCTCACGTGAGGACTGTCATGCCCATGAGAGGACTGTCATGCTCACGTGAGGACTGTCATGTCCATGTGAGGACTGTCATGCCCATGTGAGGAGTGTCATGCCTATTTGAGGACTGTCATGCCCATGTGAGGACTGGCATGCCCATATAAGGACTGTCATGCTCACGTGAGGACTGTCATGCCCATGTGAGGACTGTCATGCTCATGTGAGGACTGTCATGTCCATGAGAGGACTGTCATGCCCACGTGAGGACTGTCATGCCCATGTGAGGACTGTCATGCTCACGTGAGGACTGTCATGCCCATGTGAGGACTGTCATGCTCACGTGAGGACTGTCATGCCCATGTGAGGACTGTCATACCTATGTGAGGACTCTCATGCCCATGTGAGGACTGTCATGCCCATGTGAGGACTGTCATGCCCATGTGAGGAGTGTCATGTCCATGTGAGGACTCTCATGCCCATGTGAGGACTGTCATGCACATGTGAGGACTCTCATGCCCATGTGAGGACTGTCATGCCCATGTGAGGACTGTCATGCCCAAGTGTGGACTGTCATGCTCATGTGAGGACTGTCTTGCCCATGTGAGGACTGTCATGCCCATGTGAGGACTGTCATGCCCATGTAAGGAGTGTCATGCCCATGTGAGGACTGTCATGCTCATGTGAGGACTGTCATGCACATGTAAGGACTGTCATGCCCACGTGAGGACTGTCATGCCCATGTGAGGACTGTCATGCCCACGTGAGGACAGTCATGCCCATGTGAGGACTGTCATGCACATGTAAGGATTGTCATGCCCACGTGAGGACTGTCATGCCCATGTGAGGACTGTCATGCCCATGTGAGGAGTGTCATGTCCATGTGAGGATTGTCATGCCCACGTGAGGACTGTCATGCCCATGTGAGGACTGTCATGCCCATGTGAGGAGTGTCATGTCCATGTGAGGACTGTCATACCCATGTGAGGACTGTCATGCCCACGTGAGGACTGTCATGCCCATGTGAGGACTGTCATGCCCATGTGAGGACTGTCATACCCACGTGAGGACTGTCATGCCCATGTGAGGACTGTCATGCCCATGTGAGGAGTGTCATGTCCAAGTGAGGACTGTCATACCCATGTGAGGACTGTCATGCCCACGTGAGGACTGTCATGCCCATGTGAGGACTGTCATGCCCATGTGAGGACTGTCATGCCCACGTGAGGACTGTCATGCCCACGTGAGGACTGTAATGCCCACGTGAGGACTGTCATGCCCACGTGAGGACTGTCATGCCCACGTGAGGACTGTCATGCCCACGTGAGGACTGTAATGCCCACGTGAGGACTGTCATGCCCACGTGAGGACTGTCATGCCCACGTGAGGACTGTCATGCCCACGTGAGGACTGTCATGCCCACGTGAGGACTGTCATGCCCATGTGAGGACTGTCATGCCCATGTGAGGACTGTCATGCCCACGCGAGGACTGTCATGCCCACGTGAGGACTGTCATGCCCACGTTAGGACTGTCATGCCCACGTGAGGACTGTCATGCCCACGTGAGGACTGTCATGCCCACGTGAGGACTGTCATGCCCACGTGAGGACTGTCATGCCCACGTGAGGACTGTCATGCCCACGTGAGGACTGTCATGCCCACGTGAGGACTGTCATGCCCACGTGAGGACTGTCATGCCCATGTGAGGACTGTCATGCCCATGTGAGGAGTGTCATGTCCATGTGAGGACTGTCATGCCCACGTGAGAACTGTCATGCCCACGTGAGGACTGTCATGCCCACGTGAGGACTGTCATGCCCCTGTGAGGACTGTCATGCCCATGTGAGGAGTGTCATGTCCATGTGAGGACTGTCATGCCCACGTGAGGACTGTCATGCCCATGTGAGGACTGTCATGCCCATGTGAGGAGTGTCATGTCCATGTGAGGACTGTCATGCCCACGTGAGGACTGTCATGCCCATGTGAGGACTGTCATGCCCATGTGAGGAGTGTCATGTCCATGTGAGGACTGTCATGCCCACGTGAGGACTGTCATGCCCATGTGAGGACTGTCATGCCCACGTGAGGACTGTCATGCCCATGTGAGGACTGTCATGCCCATGTGAGGAGTGTCGTGCCCATGTGAAGACTGTCATGCCCATGTGAGGACTGTCATGCACATGTAAGGACTGTCTTGCCCATGTGAGGACTGTGATGCCCACGTGAGGACTGTCATGCCCATGTGAGGACTGTCATGCTCACGTGAGGAGTGTCATATCCATGTGAGGACTGTCATGTCCATATGAGGAGTGTCATGTCCATGTGAGGACTGTCATACCCATGTGAGGACTGTCATGCCCATGTGAGGACTGTCATGCCCATGTAAGGAGTGTCATGCCCATGTGAGGACTGTCATGCACATGTAGGGACTGTCTTGCCCATGTGAGGACTGTCATGCCCATGTGAGGACTGTCATGCTCACGTGAGGACTGTCATGCACATGTAGGGACTGTCTTGCCCATGTGAGGACTGTCATGCCCATGTGAGGACTGTCATGCTCACGTGAGGAGTGTCATGCCCATGTGAGGACTGTCATGCCCATGTGAGGACAGGCATGCCCATATAAGGACTGTCATGCTCACGTGAGGACTCTCATGCCCATGTGAGGACTGTCATGCCCATGTGAGGACAGGCATGCCCATATAAGGACTGTCATGCTCACGTGAGGACTGTGATGCCCATGTGAGGACTGTCATGCTCACGTGAGGACTGTCATGTCCATGTGAGGACTGTCATGCCCACGTGAGGACTGTCATGCCCATGTGAGGACTGTCATGCTCACGTGAGGACTGTCATGCCCATGTGAGGACTGTCATGCTCACGTGAGGACTGTCATGTCCATGTGAGGACTGTCATGCCCATGTGAGGAGTGTCATGCCTATGTGAGGACTGTCATGCCCATGTGAGGACTGTCATGCCCAAGTGTGGACTGTCATGCTTATGTGAGGACTGTCTTGCTCATGTGAGGACTGTCATGACCATGTGAGGACTGTCATGCCCATGTGAGGAGTGTCAAGCCCATGTGAGGACTGTCATGCTCATGTGAGGACTGTCATGCACATGTAAGGACTGTCATGCCCACGTGAGGACTGTCATGCCCATGTGAGGACTGTCATGCCCACGTGAGGACAGTCATACCCATGTGAGGACTGTCATGCCCATGTGAGGACTGGCATGCCCATGTGAGGAGTGTCATGCCCATGTGAGGACTGTCATGCCCATGTGAGGACTGTCATGCACATGTAAGGATTGTCATGCCCACGTGAGGACTGTCATGCCCATGTGAGGACTGTCATGCCCGTGTGAGGAGTGTCATGTCCATGTGAGGACTGTCATACCCATGTGAGGACTGTCATGCCCACGTGAGGACTGTCATGCCCATGTGAGGACTGTCATGCCCATGTGAGGACTGTCATGCCCACGTGAGGACTGTCATGCTCATGTGAGGACTGTCATGCCCATGTGAGGAGTGTCATGTCCATGTGAGGACTGTCATACCCATGTGAGGACTGTCATGCCCACGTGAGGACTGTCATGCCCATGTGAGGACTGTCATGCCCATGTGAGGACTGTCATGCCCACGTGAGGACTGTCATGCCCACGTGAGGACTGTCATGCCCACGTGAGGACTGTCATGCCCACGTGAGGACTGTCATGCCCACGTAAGGACTGTCATGCCCACGTGAGGACTGTAATGCCCACGTGAGGACTGTCATGCCCACGTGAGGACTGTCATGCCCACGTGAGGACTGTCATGCCCACGTGAGGACTGTCATGCCCACGTGAGGACTGTCATGCCCATGTGAGGACTGTCATGCCCATGTGAGGAGTGTCATGTCCATGTGAGGACTGTCATGCCCACGTGAGGACTGTCATGCCCACGTGAGGACTGTCATGCCCACGTGAGGACTGTCATGCCCACGTGAGGACTGTCAGCTCTAACGCTCTTAATATATTGAGGCCACATCATCTCTTCCAAGGCACCTGACAAAGAACAAATAAAAGGAACTATAAAAGAACACAATTTCTACACATTACCAGACCATTACCAATGACCATTACCAGACCAGATATCCTCACAATGTTATACGAAACAATCGCCAGATAAAATGACAATAGATTAGAAATAGGCGTAGCACTATATATTAAACACATATGCAACAATCACAATGCCCAAGGCAGAATATCCAGCTCACACCTCACACCTCACCTACTACAACATCGAGTTTACCTAGCTCAGCCACATCCTACTTTGGTATAAATTCTGTACCTTCAGCTAACTTGTATCTATTTACAAACACAAACATAAGAGAGAGAGATTGGTGTTAGAATCATTCATTTCCATTTAATTTTCATTAACACATGTCTAAAAAAAAATACTATCAATCTATATTACAGTAATGTCTTTCAAATTTCCTGTTTGTTTGTCTGTTTGTCTGTCCAAAGTTGGAGGCCAGATGCATGGGGCTAGCCTCTTCCAGATTTGCAGGGGTATGGGACGGACATAGGCTAGTCGAGGGAGGCCTAAGTTAAATACGTTAAGAAATATTAGTATTTCTAAACACTTCAACAATATGGTCAAGTGTAAAATATGGGGAATGATTAACTTAAAGATTTTATGAGACATAACAATATCATTTTTTAGACCCAAACAGTGGTTTTTAGTGTTTCCAAATGTATTTTCTGAAAGAGAAGCAGGGGGGTGAGGGGGAGTGGGGGGGGGAGTGGAACGTGGAGAACATGTGGGGGGGAGGGGAGGAGGACAGGCGCGAACGAGGGGACGATGGTTGGTACACGAGGGTTAAGGGGGGAAGAAGATGGATAGATACACGAGTAGATGGATGGATAAATGGAAGGATGGGTGGACAGACGGATGGATAGATAGATAGCTAGATGGATAGATAAATGGATAGGTAAAAGGCTGGGCGGATGGATAGATGGATGGACAGATTGGCAGATGGAAGAATAGATGAACAACAGATGAATAAATAGATGCATAGATTTATTCATCTATCTTAGATGGGACGGGTAGATGGAAAGATGGATGGAAGGATAAATAGAGAGACGGATGGATAGATAGAGGGACAGATGGGAGACAGATACAGACCCGGGCAATACCGCCCCCCCCCCTCACAACATAAATATTACTAACCCTCATATCGTGAATAACAACATTTCATTCACTTGGACCATCGGAGCCTTCAACTGATGACCTAACAAGGAGCAGCCTGCACCGCTACCTACTGAGCCACCAGCACCCACAATAATGAAGAATTCCAGAGATATTTACCTGCTCTCCAACTGGAACTTTAGGCCTTCCTGAGGTGTCATTATGGTGTAATTCATTCACCTGCCCAAGTGGCACCCCAGTGAAGGCCTAATATTGTTGGCCAGCAGTTAGGTGTCTCTGGAATCCATCCTATTTGTGTGTGCTGGTGGCTTAGTGGGTAGAGCTGCTTGTGTGGTCTGCAGTTCAAGACTCCGATGGTCCAAAATATATATATATATATATATATATATATATATATATATATATATATATATATATATATATATATATATATATATATATATATATATATATATATATATATATATAATGTATTACAATTATATTCAGCTACGTGGCAAGAACGTACCTTTGCTTTAGGTAGATTGTGGCAGCTTTTACACACGTAAGCGTGGAAGGGGATCGCTCTCCTGAACCTTAACAGCCGAAGAAGATTAGTTTTAGTCTCAGGCGGCGGCACGTCCGCCTGCACCTCAAATATTGGAAGGACGTAGACCCGAGGTTTGTTACTGGTCGACACGTCTCCACGCATCAGCATCTTCAAGAATTCTGGAACCATATTTTAATGTTCTTGTTCTTTATACTAATTGTTCTATATTTTGAGATATGCGTAAATTTACCGTCTATCGCCGGAAATTAGAATGTCAAATAATTTAACGTATGTCGGGAAAACTGACAGCATTTTCTAACATTTGGTACAATATGCAGTTAATATTACTCTGGTTTTTGTACTAAGTTATTCATCCAAAGAAAACGAGATTGAAGTGTAATTTTCCTTGGAAGAAAACGACGATATCATTGCCATATGTCACCATTAAATTCACCAACTAATAATAATGTGAACCACTTAAAACATCAGTCTAGTATTAGAATCAATAAAAAAGTATTCTCAGTGACTGGGTCTAATATAATTACTACCAAACTAAAATCTACCTCCCATTGGCAATATAAGGACCGTACAGGACCCAGCGGGAGAGGCGTCTCTCTGAGCCAAGAAGTAGGCAGACGCAGTAAGTTTAAGGTAAACAAAAGTCTCGCTACGGAGCACGCTGGGAACTCTGCAATTATCTCCCTCTAAACACAGTGTTATGGGATGTAAACAGCGCACGTTGTTGGAAATTTCCAACACTAACACACTACCATTGTATTATAATACATCATTATTATATACTAATTACAGTAGTTATTAATTTCACTAACGGTAGTGTTAACATAAATTAATATTTCTTTATCTGAGCATATTGCTAATATTCTCACGACATCGAGAGGCAGGATTGCGTCAGATAATGTCCATCTAAACATATTTATTACCAGTATGTTAGAGAATTGAATGTGGTTCTCTAAAATTATCAGTATTCCATAAAATAATTAACTACGGATAATATAGCTCCCAATAATCCAAAACCGAGATTTATTAACTGAAATTATTATAAAGTAGCAGTTTTATCTGTTACGTGCGAATGCTATGGAGGAAATAAAATTTATCTCCATTTCTCGATTAACACCGTTTAACGAGAATATGATATTATTTAATTCCTTATAATTGCAACCTGGTTCTCATTAACGCATTACATCAGTAATTACGCAGAAAAGAATTATCCGTGATTAGTAACTTTTGTTGTGAATGCGGGAGACGAGCTGAGGGAGGGCAGAGAGGCCGCCATTCTTCGCCATGCTGCTTGGCTAGAGACGCCAACAATCACATCGTGTGTCCCGAGAGAGTCGATTTCCATCAATACTACGTTAGGCCCTTGCATTTAATCGGCCTAGGAGCACGCAATTGCTCCAGTAGCAATCTAGGATTGCTTCGGTGGACAACCAGCAGGTTAAGTGCCTTAGTATTGTTTATATTGAGTACTCTTTATATTGAGTACTCTTTATATTCTTGTACTGTGCACTGTCCATCGTTATGCTACACGACCTCCCCAAACAATAAGTGCGTCCATAAAGAATTAAATTTATTCCTTTTATGGCATAGTGAGGATATTAGATAGTAGGAGTAACCACTTAGTATATTCAGTTGAAATTTCAGAATAAACTTTCCGTCCTTCACAAAATTGGGGGTTAATACCAAAAGTAATCTACTCCCAGTACGCTTCATCGAGGCTGGTTCTTCCTTGAATAAAAATTAGTAATTCTACTAAATACTATTGTTTTTACTACATACAATAGTAAATACTATTTACTATTGTAGTATTGAACAAATCCACAAGGGCCGTGACGAGGATTCGAACCTGTGTCCGGGAGCATCTCAGACACTGCCTTAATCGACTGAGCTACGACAGGGTTAAAGCCTGGTTTGTGCCTCGGAGAGGCTACGGGATCCAGTAAGTTCAGTAGAACTGCAGTTTCAACCCTTTTAACCCTGTCGTAGCTCAGTCAATTAAGGCAGTGTCTGGGATGCTCCCGGACGCAGGTTCGAATCCTCGTCACGGCCCTTGTGGATTTGTTCATTGATGCATCACGTTAGTGTGATCTCTGTGTGTGATTGTAGTATTGTTTATATTGAGTACTTTTTATATTCTTGTACTGTGCACTGTCCATCGTTATGCTACACGACCTCCCCAAACAATAAGTACGTCCATAAGGATTTAAATTTATTCCTTTTATGGCATAGTGAGGATATTAGATAGTAGGAGTAACCAATTAGTATATTCAGTTGAAATTTCAACTTGTGATGTAAGCGGTCGTGGTCCTCATGTTCCCACGCCATGCTGGAACTCACGTGTTGCAGCGAGTAGCAGACGACGCCATTGCACCTCTACCTCTCCGTTCACTATTACAGCTAAGCAGCTGAAACCTTTTCTATTATTTCTTTAATTGAGAAAAAGCAAGATCAGTCGAAGAGATTTAGTTTATTTGATTTGAGATATCTAACGTAATATGCTAGCCTCATAAAAGTCATATGAGAATAATTGCTTGGTTAATCAACATATAATCTTTTTACCATTAATCAATTTATCTAATGTTTCTTAATAGTATTTAGTAGAATTTCTAATTTTTATTCGATGAAGAACCAGCCTCGATGAAGCGTACTGGGAGTAGATTACTCCTGGTATTAACCCCCAATTTTGTGAAGGACGGAAAGTTTATTCTCGAACATTAATATATTATACAGCCCATAGAAGTTTAAGGAATAATCTTTAATAGTTTACTATCCATAGGCACTGGTATTTCGGTCCTTATCATTTAACTTTATCTGTTTCCCTTTTCAGTCAAAATAGGGTGGTCCTTCGATTAATTTAAATAATCTATTAATTAAATATCAATCAATTAATAGAGAGTAAGCTTTCTTCCCAACACACGTCATCAGCACCATCTTTGTCAACAATAAGGGAAGTACCTGATAACCCGTTAAATCTAACTATTTCTGGCCAGTAATATAGATTAGGTTCGCCGGTTAGAAAACAGGGCGATCCACCCACAGTGGTAATTATCAATTAATCAAGTACAATATAAATTTCCCCTGATATAGTTGTCATATATTTGTTATGATCATTACTGTGCATTCCATTTAACAGGAGAAATTGAAGGGGAAGAAGAATTTTAGCATCCACTCCTTAATACAGCATGTGACATGTGATTATACTAACATCACCTACAAGGAGTATTAGTTTGAGATCATCCGTGTTCATATCTGGTTGTCCATGCCATAACCAACTATACAGTTATCTGGTATTTGTTCCATTTTATTTACTAATCCATGTAGTATTAACATTGTAGTAAATGTCTACCAAACGATAATTTCGATTGATAGACTATGTATATAACTAATAATTAAAAAAAAACCAGCTTGTGTAGGAAACGATTTTTGGGAATTTAGTATCATACAGTCCACTTTAAATTCATACTGTCTGCTATCGAAATAAATAAATTAACATAAGAAATAAATTAATATACATTATATATAAATTATGAATTAGAATTCATTAATATCAATTCATTGACTAATTGTAATTAAAATAAATAAATAAATCCAAGTAGTCAGTTTTCCTCACAACATTTAATACAAACACTCGATAATTTTATCTTCAGTTAAATATTAATTTATTTCCTAGGCTATTTAGGAAACAGTCATCTGTCACTGGAAGAGTCAGTTTAACAGGCAGAGATGACTGGTACACCAGAACACACGGGACAAAATGTTCCTGAGTGAATACTTGGGATAATTCATTCATTCATACTCACACACACACACACACACACACACACACACACACACACACACACACACACACACACACACACACACACACACACACACACACCTCCCTCCCCTTTCACCCCATACCCTCCCTGTCCCTCCCCCTTTACTGGATCCCCCGCCCCTCATCCCAGTATCCTCTGAGACCCTGTTATCCACCTCACAGGTCCTCACACCCATGGAACAGCCTCCCCCACCAGCAGAACACTCACCAAGGAGGCGATTTGAGAAGGGACAGAAGAAAGTGAGCCTCAAAGCGATGTACACAAACATAGATGGAATTACAAATAAAGCAAATGAGCTTGGAGAACTGGTACTAGAGGAAAACCCAGACATAATAGCCCTCACAGAAACAAAGATCACGAAAACGATAACAAATGCAGTGTTCCCACAGGACTATTATGTTATGAGGAAAGAGAGGGAAGGAAGAGGTGGGGGTGGTGTAGCTCTGCTGGTAAGACAAGGCTGGGATTTTGAGGAGATGGATATTCAGGGCTGCGAAGGTTTCAGTGACTACATAGCAGGTACTGTAACAAATGGAGGGAAAAAAATTATAGTCGCAGTCATATATAATCCACCACCAAATGACAGAAGACCTAGACAGGAATATGATAGAAACAACATGGCCACCATTAACATAATAGAAAGAGCAGCTTCTGTTGCTAGCAGGAATGGATCTGGACTACTAATTATGGGAGACTTCAACCATGGGAAGATAGATTGGAAGAACAGAGACCCGCATGGAGGACCAGAAACATGGAGAGCTAAGCTGCTGGACGTGGCAACAAGAAACTTTCTAAGCCAGCACACCAAAGAACCAACAAGAATGAGAGGAGAAGATGAACCAGCAATGCTTGATTTGATATTTACCCTAAATGAATGGGATATAAGGGAAGTTAAGATGGAAGCGCCCTTGGGAATGAGTGACCACAGTGTATTGAACTTTGAGTACCTGGTAGAGCTAGGACTTATCTCCCCCCAAAAAGAACTAGGAATCAAAAGGCTGGCATACCGAAAGGGGAATTATGAACAGATGAGAAGTTTCCTAAGTGAAATACCTTGGGACACAAACCTCAGAGACAAGTCTGTACAGGGTATGATGGACTATGTTACCCAAAAGTGTCAGGAGGCAGTAAACAGGTTCATCCCGGCCCAAAGGGAAAAATCCGAGAAGCAACAGAAGAATCCATGGTATAATAGGGCATGTATGGAAGCGAAGAAACTGAACAAAAAGGCGTGGAGGAACTTCCGGAATAACAGAACACCAGAAAGCTGAGAGAGATACCAGAGAACCAGGAATGAGTACGTCAGGGTGAGAAGAGAAGCAGAGAAAAATTTTGAAAATGATATAGCAAACAAAGCCAAGACCGAACCAAAGCTACTCCACAGTCACATCAGAAGGAAAACAACAGTGAAAGAACAGGTATTGAAACTTAGAACAGGCGAGGACAGGTATACAGAGAATGACAGAGAGGTGTGTGAGGAACTCAACAAGAGGTTCCAGGAGGACTTCACAATAGAACAAGGTGAGGTCACTGTGCTAGGAGAAAGGGAGGTAAACCAGGCGGCCTTGGAGGAGTTCGAAATTACGAGAGAGGAGGTCAAGAGACACCTGCTGGATCTGGATGTTAGAAAGGCTGTTGGTCCAGATGGGATCTCACCATGGGTACTGAAAGAGTGTGCAGAGGCACTTTGCCTGCCACTCTCCATAGTGTATAGTAAGTCACTAGAGACGGGAGACCTACCAGAAATATGGAAGACGGCGAATGTGGTCCCAATATACAAAAAGGGCGACAGACAAGAGGCACTGAACTACAGGCCAGTGTCCTTGACTTGTATACCATGCAAGGTGATGGAGAAGATCGTGAGAAAAAACCTGGTAACACATCTGGAGAGAAGGGACTTCGTGACAAATCGCCAACATGGATTCAGGGAGGGTAAATCTTGCCTTACAGGCTTGATAGAATTCTACGATCAGGTGACACAGATTAAGCAAGAAAGAGAGGGCTGGGCGGACTGCATTTTCTTGGATTGTCGGAAAGCCTTTGACACAGTACCGCATAAGAGGCTGGTACATAAGCTGGAGAGACAGGCAGGTGTAGCTGGTAAGGTGCTCCAGTGGATAAGGGAGTATCTAAGCAATAGGAAGCAGAGAGTTACGGTGAGGGGTGAGACCTCCGATTGGCGTGAAGTCACCAGTGGAGTCCCACAGGGCTCTGTACTCGGTCCTATCTTGTTTCTGATATATGTAAATGATCTCCCGGAGGGTATCGATTCATTTCTCTCAATGTTTGCGGACGATGCTAAAATTATGAGAAGGATTAAAACAGAAGAGGACTGTTTGAGACTTCAAGAAGACCTAGACAAGCTGAAGGAATGGTCGAACAAATGGTTGTTAGAGTTTAACCCAACCAAATGTAATGTAATGAAGATAGGTGTAGGGAGCAGGAGGCCAGATACAAGGTATCATCTGGCAGAGGAAATTCTTCAGGAGTCAGAGAAGGAAAAAGACTTGGGGGTTGATATCACGCCAGACCTGTCTCCTGCAGCACATATCAAGCGGATAACATCAGCGGCATATGCCAGGCTGGCCAACATACGAACGGCATTCAGAAACTTGTGTAAAGAATCATTCAGAACTTTGTATACCACATATGTCAGGCCAATCCTGGAGTATGCAGCCCCAGCATGGAGTCCATATCTAGTCAAGGATAAGACTAAACTGGAAAAGGTTCAAAGGTTTGCCACCAGACTAGTACCCGAGCTGAGAGGTATGAGCTACGAGGAGAGACTACGGGAATTAAACCTCACTTCGCTGGAAGACAGAAGAGTTAGGGGGGACATGATCACCACATTCAAGATTCTGAAGGGGATTGATAGGGTAGATAAAGACAGTCTATTTAACACAAGGGGAACACGCACAAGGGGACACAGGTGGAAACTGAGTGCCCAAATGAGCCACAGAGATATTAGAAAGAACTTTTTTAGTGTCAGAGTGGTTGACAAATGGAATGCATTAGGAAGTGATGTGGTGGAGGCTGACTCCATACACAGTTTCAAGTGTAGATATGACAGAGCACGATAGGCTCATGAATCTGTACACCTGTTGATTGACGGTTGAGAGGCGGGACCAAAGAGCCAGAGCTCAACCCCCGCAAACACAACTAGGTGAGTACAACTAGGTGAACTAGGTGAGTACACACACACACACACACACACACACACACACACACACACACACACACACACACACACACACACACGCGCGCTCACACAAAGAAAATAGCAATAGCGCCATTGATAATAAGTGTTGAACACATTGTGGCATTGAGAAATAGTGGAGCAGACCTCGCGGTGGCCGTGACCTCACCAGCCTCAATCTGTGACCGACCAGGACCTCACACCGGCCGCAACCTTATCTGATACACTGCGTGGAGTACTTGATCGCCGTTTGTATAGCAGATCGTGTAAGGTAATTGAAGCGCCTGTTGGCTAAGGTTGTCTATTGTAATGACAAAATCAGGAAGGGCCTGTTGGTCAATCACCAGCAGGAAAGAGGAGGAGGATAGATTTGTATACAAGCTAATAGGGAAAATTGTAGAGAGGAGGAGCACTTGGATGGAGGATCTAATCCAAGGGATTAAAAGTGAGATCTTTCAACAAATACTGGACAAGGTTGAGAGATGGAAACAAGAGCTTATGGACTATATTCAGGAAGAAATTAGGAAGAGTAGGGAAGAATGGGAGAGTGAATGTGCTCAGCTTACAAATGAATTAGGAAGGATTAACAGCATTGCTAGGGACAGTGGATTAGTGGGGGATGGATTAGTGAGTGTGGTAGGGATGGGGGGTATCCAGGGGAGGGGCTATCAGCATGAGAGTGAATCACTAAGAAGGCGGTCAATTATCCTCCAAGGATTATTCGAATCTAGTGCAACATCAAGGCAAGAAAGGATAGAAATGGAAAAATATGAGTTGCACGAGATTTTGAGATGTATTAGGGCCGAGATGGCAGGAAACAAGGTGGAACTCAGCCGCCGGGGTTGGACCTTACAATTGTACCAAGACTAGACCTGTTCTGGCACAATTCTCTAATGTATAGGCAGTGGAGTTCATAATGAAGAACAGTTATTCAGAGGCAGCGAAGCCCATTACAATGTGTTTATTGAGAGGTATGTGACGAAAGATGAACAAATAGCCAGCAAACAAAATGGCCTGCACATCACCGAAACCCAAGCCTTCCAAGTAGCCCTACCTCCCAAGTCACACCCTTCCAAACTCTGCCCTCCTATGCCTCCCCCCCCCCTGCTTCAACCCCCAACAACTTCCCTGCCCCTTCCACACTTGCACTCAACTCAACCTGTTACATTGCACCCTTCAATGACCATATCAAGCCAAGCCATACCCTCACCAAACCCACCTTCCCACCCCTCCTCCCCTACTACCCCCATCAACTCTCCTGCCCCTTCTACCCCATTGCCTTTAATTCCATCTACTTCATCCCAGCTCCCACTGCCCCTAACCCCCAAACCCCACCCAACCCTCACCTCTCCTCTTCTACCCCAAAACCCCCTCCTACCCCTCATCCCCCCGTGACTAATACAACCTCTCTTCCACTCTCAACACCAATGCTCCATTCTTCCCTCAGCCGTCTGCCCCCACTATCCTTTCCCCTCCCCCTAACATCTCAACTTCTATCTGACTCTCAGCCTCACTCTACCTCTCAACCCTCCTATACCATTCAGACCCTCCCTAATTTTCAGACCCACTATGCCCTTCCTACCCCCTCTACCCCCTAGATGCCCAGACCCCATTCGCCCCCTAGGCACCCCCAGCCCTCATTCGACCCCTAGACCCCCCCAGACCCCACCAGACCCTCTCAGACCTTCAGAGAAAGGGTGACTCTGGCACCAGAGTTTCCAAGAAGAGTCTCAAGGTTTGGTACACCAATGCTGATGAGGTATCCAATAAAGCAGAAGAGATTATTCGACAGTCAGCAGTCAGCAGTATTTGGCAGTCTCCGTGGTGTAGTGGTAAGACACTCGCCTGGCTTTCCGCGAGCGCTATGTCATGGGTTCGTATCCTGGCCGGGGAGGATTTACTGGGCGCAATTCCTTAACTGTAGCCTCTGTTTAACGCAACAGTAAAATGTGTACTTGGATGAAAAAACGATTCTTCGCGGCAGGGGATCGTATTCCAGGGACCATAGGATTAAGGACCTGCCTGAAACGCTACGCGTACTAGTGGCTGTACAAGAATGTAACAACTCTTGTATATATCTCAAAAAAAAAAAAAAAAAAAAAAAGATAAAAGAAAGAGTTAGCGAGGCAGAGTTGCAATAGTGGAAACAAAATAAATGGCATGATCTCGGATGCAATTTTTCCAGAGGGGTACCAGGTGATAAGAAAAGAGAGGACACAGAGACAGGGAGGAGGAGTGGCACTCCTAATAAAGCGGAAATGGAAGTTTGAAAACCTGAAAAATCTGGGAACCAATGAGAGCACGAGCTCCATACATGGAACTCTGACAGCGGATGGGAAGAAGATTGTGATGTAGATATGATAAAGCCCAGTAGGATCAGGAACCTGTCCAACCTGTTGATTGACGGTTGAGAGGCGGACCCAAAGAGCCGAAGCTCAACCCCTACAGGCACAACTAGGTGAGTACATTCACTCTCATGCACACTCACTCACACACACACACTCTCACACACTCACTTTCATACACTCACTCTTAGCCACCAGGGCGCTTGTTGCTGAGTGGACAGCACGCTGGATACGTAGTCTTGTGATCCGGGGCTCGATTCCCAGCGCTGGCGGAAACAAAAATGGGTAGTTTCTTTCACCCCTGTTGCCTAGCAGTAAATAAATACCTGGGAGTTAGACAGCTGTTACGGGGTGCTTCCTGGAAGTGTGTGTGTGTGTGTGTGTGTGTGTGTGTGTGTGTGTGTGTGTGTGTGTGTGTGTGTGTGTGTGTGTGTGTGTGTGTGTGTGTGTGTGTGTGTGTGGAAAAAAAATAGTTAGTATAGTAATAGGAAGTAACAGTTGAATGATTGACAGTTGAGAGGCGGGCCGAATAAGCAGAGCTCAACCCCTGCAAGTACAACTAGATGAATACTCAGGAACACATTTACACTCACACACACACACACACACACACACACACACACACACA
The DNA here is from genome assembly GCF_040958095.1 of Procambarus clarkii. Classification (NCBI taxonomy): domain Eukaryota; kingdom Metazoa; phylum Arthropoda; class Malacostraca; order Decapoda; family Cambaridae; genus Procambarus; species Procambarus clarkii. The sequence continues at coordinate 30,330,844 of NC_091214.1, forward strand.
CACACACACACACACACACACACACACACACACACACACACACACACACACACATACACAGTTGACACAGTCACAGCTTTGACACAGTACCGCATAAGAGGCTGGTACATAAGCTGGAGAGACAGGCAGGTGTAGCTGGTAAGGTGCTCCAGTGGATAAGGGAGTATCTACGCAATAGGAAGCAGAGAGTTACGGTGAGGGGTGAGACCTCCGATTGGCGTGAAGTCACCAGTGGAGTCCCACAGGGCTCTGTACTAGGTCCTATCTTGTTTCTGATATATGTAAATGATCTCCCGGAGGGTATCGATTCATTTCTCTCAATGTTTGCGGACGATGCTAAAATTATGAGAAGGATTAAAACAGAAGAGGACTGTTTGAGGCTTCAAGAAGACCTAGACAAGCTGAAGGAATGGTCGAACAAATGGTTGTTAGAGTTTAACCCAACCAAATGTAATGTAATGAAGATAGGTGTAGGGAGCAGGAGGCCAGATACAAGGTATCATCTGGCAGAGGAAATTCTTCAGGAGTCAGAGAAGGAAAAAGACTTGGGGGTTGATATCACGCCAGACCTGTCTCCTGCAGCACATATCAAGCGGATAACATCAGCGGCATATGCCAGGCTGGCCAACATACGAACGGCATTCAGAAACTTGTGTAAAGAATCATTCAGAACTTTGTATACCGCATATGTCAGGCCAATCCTGGAGTATGCAGCCCCAGCATGGAGTCCATATCAAGTCAAGGATAAGACTAAACTGGAAAAGGTTCAAAGGTTTGCCACCAGACTAGTACCCGAGCTGAGAGGTATGAGCTACGAGGAGAGACTACGGGAATTAAACCTCACTTCGCTGGAAGACAGAAGAGTTAGGGGGGACATGATCACCACATTCAAGATTCTGAAGGGGATTGATAGGGTAGATAAAGACAGTCTATTTAACACAAGGGGAACATGCACAAGGGGACACAGGTGGAAACTGAGTGCCCAAATGAGCCACAGAGATATTAGAAAGAACTTTTTTAGTGTCAGAGTGGTTGACAAATGGAATGCATTAGGAAGTGATGTGGTGGAGGCTGACTCCATACACAGTTTCAAGTGTAGATATGACAGAGCCCGATAGGCTCAGGAATCTGTACACCTGTTGATTGACGGTTGAGAGGCGGGACCAAAGAGCCAGAGCTCAACCCCCGCAAACACAACTAGGTGAGTACAACTAGGTGAGTACATACACACACACACATATTCACTCTCATACCGGTGGCTGACGCAGGGGAGCCGGTGGCTGAGCAGACAGAACACTAGACGCGTGATCCTGCGGTCCCGGGTCCGATCCCGGACGCCGGCGAGAAACAATGGGGCAGAGTTTCTTTCACACTGATGCCCATTACACACAGAGATCACACTAACGTGATACATCAAATGAACAAATCCACAAGGGCCCTTGTGGATTTGTTCATTGATGCATCACGTTAGTGTGATCTCTGTGTGCAATGATGTAAGAGCGAAGAGGGAGAACGGCCTATTGACATAGCTCAGGTGCAGGGGGGAGTTGTGTAAAATCCTGGTTTGTGCCACGGAAAGGCTACGAGATCCAGTAAGTTCAGCATAACTTCGATTTCAACTCTTTTTAACCCTGTCGTAACTCAGTTGATTAGAGCAGTGTCTGGGATGCTTCCGGACGCAGGTTCGAATCCTCGTCACGGCCCTTGTGGATTTGTTCACTGATGCCCCTGTTACCTTTCAGTAAATAAGTACCTGGGAGTTAGTCAGCTGTCATGGGCTGCTTCCTGGGGGTGGAGGCCTGGTCGAGGACCGGGCCGCGGGGACACCAAGCCCCGAAATCGTCTCAAGATAACCTCAAGATAACCACACACACACTAACTCAAACACACATTCACTCACTCACACACTCTCACAAACACACACTCTCATACTGAAGTTTGAGAGTGTGTGACCCAGCCATTTGGGCTGGACGGTAGAACGCCCGTCTCGCTTCAAGCAGGCCGTCGTTCAATTCTCGACCATACAAGTGGTTGGGCACCATTCCTTTCCCCCGTCCCATCCCAAATCCTTATCCTGATCCCTTCCCAGTGCTATATAGTCGTAATGACTTAGCGCTTTCCCTTGATAATTCCCTCTCTCTCTCTCTCTCTCTCTCTCTCTCTCTCTCTCTCTCTCTCTCTCTCTCTCTCTCTCTCTCTCTCTCTCTCTCTTTCTCTTTCTCTCTTTCTCTCTTTCTCTCTCTCTCTCTCTCTCTCTCTCTCTCTCTCTCTCTCTCTCTCTCTCTCTCTCTCTCTCTCTCTCTCTCTCTCTCTCTCTCTCTTTCTCTTTCTCTTTCTCTCTTTCTCTCTCTCTCTCTCTCTCTCTCTCTTTCTCTTTCTCTTTCTCTTTCTCTCTCTCTCTCTCTCTCTCTCTCTCTCTCTCTCTCTCTCTCTCTCTCTCTCCTCCGTGTGTCTCTCACCAGGGATGAAGTTGATGGAAGGGTAGAGCTCGATGTCTGAAGGGAGGACAAAGTAGGTGCGGGCGGCTTGCCTTGCGGTGTTCCTGGCCACGTTGATGGGGTACAAGAGGCCCTGCTGGTGACGGTACGAGGCCCTCGACGTCAAGTTGGCCAGCTGCTGCTGCTCACAGTCGCTCTCCCTCGCCAGCAGCTCCTCCGTCGGCGGCACCTGCGGCCCCACCAGTGGTGAAATAATTAAGAGTCAGTTTGCTAAGATATTGTGGAGTGTATCAGGCGCCAGACAGTAAGTGGGGGAAGTCTTGCAGCGCCAGAGACGGGGTAAACATTCTCAAGAGCAAGCCATGCAGGAAAATAATTTTAATCTACAGAAACTGGATGTAAAGGTCGACTCTGAGAAATAAAAATATAAATGCACGAGGAGAGAGAGAAGCCGTCTCAGTCTGAGTGAGGTAGGACAGTCTTATCAATGTGAGAGGAGATAAGAATTTTCTCTCAATTATTAAAATATTAAACAATTCATGACAAATTTTGCCATATCTTCATTTCTCTCATTTTCATCGTAAACTGTAAATTATTGTCTCACGAAATGACTGAACACTTTTAATGATTTAAGGCATTATAAACCCATTTGCTTGTCACACTATCAACAAGGAAGGCATTATAGTAACCTATTATACTGGCTTATTGTTCACGAGTTCAACTCTCGGGTATAATCAGTGCTTTCTCGTCGTTTTGAAGAAGTGAGCATCAACAGGATCAGCTTAATGGTATGAACATCATGAAACACTGTTCATCAGAATATATACTAATTCAAAGATACCTTAATTTTGAGGGACAGGATTACCAAAGCACTTATCTTTCCACTTATAACATTTATTCCTGTTATCTCGACTATGCTGACTTGGTCGCGATGATATCGTAAACAACAATTATAACCTTGTGTTGAGGGCTACCTCGTAGCGCTGCATAACTCGCAAACTATAAGTGAATACCTACCAAGCCACCATGATATAAATAATAGTTACGGATCTCTTAAACGGACACTTAAGTGCTCTGTGAATTCTGGTCGTGTTCATGATCAAGCCTAAATATACATGTTTCATAAATTGACATTTACATAGAGCTTCACAAACTTCAAAAATCTGTTCCTCAGAGCTTCCAGGATGAACATACTATATGTAAAATAATAACGTGGCTGAACATATACATCAGAAAATTAAGAAAGAACGACGCTATGGTCTGTCGTGGACCATTATCACTCGACTTGATAATGGTCCTGGATGGACCGAAACGTCGTCGTTTCTTCAGTTTCTGACGTGTGGGTTGAATATCACATGACAAATCTAACATCTCCACAGATCCACATTATCCAAGTAATTTAAATAATAATAGTTTTTTGCAGCCTGAAAACTGATTTAAGACGCACAAATATTGTTGCAGAGTTAAATCTTGAGAACAAATGTGAAGTATTGCCACAACACAGGACGTGGGTACTGTAGGGGTAGATGTAATAGATCTGTAGAGCAGATGTAATAGATGTGTAAGGCAGATATAATAGATCTGTAGGGCAGACGAAATAGATGTGTATGGCAGATGTAATAGATCTGTAGGGCAAATGTAATAGATAAGTGATGGGCATAGGAATAAATTACATTTTAAGGTCTTTTAATATTAGAGCGCTTATTGGCCATTTTGCACATGTTAAGATGGGTAATTAAGGCCTGTGATTCTTTAAGAGTTCCCCCCCCCCAATGTAATAACTGGGTCATAACAGTACACAAGACCAGCTAATATTAAGTTGCATTAAAACGTACCTAACATAACCCAACCTTGCTTAACTTAACCCGAACAAACCTAACTTAACCACACACAAGCCGAGAAAACAAACAAGATAGTTTCTTGAAAGGTTCATATCGACAAGATATCGTTGATATCGATTCCGATATCGAGTTGGTAACTACTGTGAAGGTTTGAGTAAAAATGTTTCTTACCGGCACTCAGAGTCCCAACTTTCATGTAAGTTACTGTGAAAAGTTGCTACTAAGCTTTACCAATTATTGTGACCTGTTGCAAAAGTAGTAACAATTACAGTGTATGAGTAATTGGGGAAACATTACTCGAGTATCAGCAATACTTCACTGTACGAATTACTGTGGCCTGGTGTTTAATTATTACAACTGCCATACTCTTGCTGAAACATAACTACTTTTTAGATACATTAAAATGTAAACAGAGATTATTGAAAACGAAAAGATTACGATTAAGAGAACTCTGTTCATCTTGCCCATAAACTTCTCTCACATATATCTCATATGGGACTCTGGCTGTTCTCACATATAACACATATGTGATACTGGCTGTTCTCACATATAACACATATGTGATACTGGCTGTTCTCACATATAACACATATGTGATACTGGTTGTTCTCACATATAACACATATGTGATACTGGCTGTTCTCACAAATAACACATATGTGATACTGGCTGTTCTCACAAATAACACATATGTGATACTGGCTGTTCTCACAGATAACACATGTGATACTGGTTGTTCTCACAAATAACACATATGGGATACTGGCTGTTCTCACAAATAACACATATGGGATACTGGCTGTTCTCACAAATAACACATATGGGATACTGGCTGTTCTCACAAATAACACATATGTGATACTGGTTGTTCTCACAAATAACACATATGTGATACTGGCTGTTCTCACAAATAACACATATGTGATACTGGTTGTTCTCACAAATAACACATATGTGATACTGGCTGTTCTCACAAATAACACATATGTGATACTGGCTGTTCTCACAAATAACACATATGTGATACTGGCTGTTCTCACAAATAACACATATGTGATACTGGTTGTTCTCACAAATTATATGAGTAGAATAGCACTGAAGATCAGAAAAGGAAATTACAGAGTATTGTCACAAGATGGTGCTAAGCCAGTATACATGGGAAGATGGTGCTAAGCCAGTATACATGGGAAGATGGTGCTAAGCCAGTATACATGGGAAGATGGTGCTAAGTCAGTATACATGGGAAGATGGTGCTAAGCCAGTATACATGGGAAGATGGTGCTAAGCCTGTATACATGGGAAGATGGTGCTAAGTCAGTATACATGGGAAGATGGTGCTAAGCCAGTATACATGGGAAGATGGTGCTAAGCCAGTATACATGGGAAGATGGTGCTAAGCCAGTATACATGGGAAGATGGTGCTAAGCCAGTATACATGGGAAGATGGTGCTAAGCCAGTATACATGGGAAGATGGTGCTAAGCCAGTATACATGGGAAGATGGTGCTAAGCCAGTATACATGGGAAGATGGTGCTAAGCCAGTATACATGGGAAGATGGTGCTAAGCCAGTATACATGGGAAGATGGTGCTAAGCCAGTATGCATGGGAAGACGGTGCTAAGCCAGTATGCATGGGAAGACGGTGCTAAGCCAGTATGCATGGGAAGACGGTGCTAAGCCAGTGTGCATGGGAAGACGGTGCTAAGCCAGTATGCATGGGAAGACGGTGCTAAGCCAGTATGCATGGGAAGATGGTGCTAAGCCAGTATGCATGGGAAGACGGTGCTAAGCCAGTATACATGGGAAGACGGTGCTAAGCCAGTATACATGGGAAGACGGTGCTAAGCCAGTATACATGGGAAGACGGTGCTAAGCCAGCATAGGAAGATGGTGGTAAGCCAGTATGCATGGGAAGCCGGTGCTAAGCCAGTATGCATGGGAAGATGATGCTAAGCCAGTATGCATGGGAAGACGGTGCTAACCCAGTATACATGGGAAGACGGTGCTAAGCCAGTATACATGGGAAGACGGTGCTAAGCCAGCATAGGAAGATGGTGGTAAGCCAGTATGCATGAGAAGACGGTGCTATTCCAGTATACATGGGAAGACGGTGCTAAGCCAGCATAGGAAGATGGTGGTAAGCCAGTATGCATGGGAAGACGGTGCTATCCCAGTATACATGTGAAGACGGTGCTAAGCCAGCATAGGAAGATGGTGGTAAGCCAGTATGCATGGGAAGATGGTGCTAAGCCAGTATGCCTGGTGTTGTAATCCACAAGTTAGTAGGAATTATTAGCTAGAGGATCATTACTACAACACTTAACGAATGATGATTGGAAGTACATGTTAAGTAGACAGACTATGGATCACATATCTAAGAAAGGTCAATGGATTAAGACCGAAGCTGTTTAGCCAAATTAATTATTCCTGGAAAGAGGAATTATTCGTCGTCAGGCTTCTAGGATCAAGGTTACCGCTCTAGGGATAAGGTTAATCGGATTATACCTTCCTTGAGAGGAGTGGTGAAATGATTGAGGCCATGGCTGACTGGAGGCAGTCTGATTGTGGGAGTTGAACTAGCAAGTCCTCCGAGGTCTCCGTTTGTGGCAGCAGCGAAGTGTAGCAGACAGCTATGCGAGAGCCTGTTGTGATCTTAGTGACGAAGTTAAGTCTGCAGTATGTGAGTATTGAATGTAAGACTAACCGGGTGTGGAGCGTTGTAGTAATCATTCCGTATTAGGGACTTAGGCGGAAGTTACGAGTGTGTGTGGTGATCGCGGAGGTCAAGTGGTCTATGGGTATTGGAAGTGTATTGACCTAATAGAGAATGTTAATTAATATAGTATTATTTGTCAGAGTCTATTCTTTGTAATTAAATGACAAAACCCGACGGCCTTTAAATACCTTCCATATGTTCATTCATTGTGTTCCAGTACAAACCTAGTGGTACGCCTCAAGGGACTGGTGTGTGTAGGAGTACACGGTGGTAGTAACGGTTGCTGAGGCAAGGTGTTATGTGTTGTGTAATCGCTGTGTTCGGAATGAACCGGGGTTCAGCGTCACGACATATTTGGTGGCAGCGGTGGGCTGCTGCTATGCTGCTAAAGCTGCTAAGCCAGTATGTATGGGAAGACGGTGCTAAGCTAGCATGGGAAGATAGTGCTAAGCAAGTATGCATGGGAAGATGGTGGTAAGCCAGCATAGGAAGATGGTGCAAAGCCAGTATGCATGGGAAGATGGTGCTAAGCCAGTATGCATGGGAAGATGGTGCTAAGCCCTTATGCATGGGAAGATGGTGCTAAGCCCTTATGCATGGGAAGATGGTGCTAAGCCAGTGTGCATGGGAAGATGGTGCTAAGCCAGTGTGCATGGGAAGATGGTGCTAAGCCAGTGTGCATGGGAAGATGGTGCTAAGCCAGTGTGCATGGGAAGATGGTGCTAAGCCAGTGTGCATGGGAAGATGGGCTAAGTCAGTATTCATGGGAAGATGGTGCTAAGCCAGTATACATCGGAAGATAGTGCTAAGCCAGCAGAGGTGGATTGGGAGCCCAATACTGCCTAAGAAAGCACTTAAAATCGAACCATTAATGTAGCTCATGAATAATGTAGCCTACCTAATAAGATTTGGATAAGCACCTCCAAAGGATACCTGATCAACCAGGCTGTGACTCGTACGTCAGGCTGCGAGCAGCCGCGTCCAACAGCCTGGTTGATCAGTCCGGCAACCAGGAGGCCTGGTCGACGACCGGGCCGCGGGGACGCTAAGCCCCGGAAGCACCTCAAGGTAACCTCAAGGTAAGGTACCTAGCCTACGGCGAGCGCAGAGCGCTAAGCACGGACATTTTGAAGCCAAATGGTATATAAACATATTGTAAGGTTAATATTAAATTCTTCATCCTCTTTTCTTATGATTCACTAACTAAAGTAACTATATTTAATAACAAAGACATAATAGGACAAAAACAGATACTTTCTAGAGAAGGAGAAAGAGACTGATTAACCGTCCTCGCTGCAACCCGTCCTCTGCAAAATAACGTCGCTTTTCGCTCGTAAGTACGTTATGGCCAAAAATTGACGTAATTCGAAATGAAATCGGGTCACGAAAGTGACGTACTGTCCCCGTTTTCTGTCTGAGTCGTCTGGCTTACTCGAAAAGGTTTGAAAGAAAACTTTCAATTAACGGTTTTCATGACGTTTTGAAACTTTAGGAGAATTTCCTGCCCTCCAAACTTACCAGAGTAACCTTAACATACTGTTTTGGAAAAATATAATCCCAAATTTATTTAATTTTTGTAATTTTCAAATTACGTCCATTTTCGGCCATTCGAGCATGCGGCCAAATTCAGACGTAATTTATAAAGGACAGGTTACAGCAAGTGGAAGATAAAAGGTAAATAATTTGTATGTTTGAGACACCGTTGAGAGCCTCCATTTTACTCAAGAATGTACTGGAATTTAGAGAGGAAACTTTTGTCAGTTTCCGAGGAACATAATTCTTGATCCATATATCCCTGTTTGACCCGCGTACGCTCCCCTGTGCTTGTTCCACTAGAATAAAACATTTTAGGCACATTAAAAAACTGTAAACAAGGTCAAAAGTACTGAGACATTAGTTATAAATGATCATATAGACAGACAGACTAATTCAATAAATATGTATACAGAAAATAAAATGAAAATCTTATTATTATGAAATTGTTTCATTTACTTTCATAGTATCAAAATTAAAAGATTGTAGGATTTTCCACCACACTTCAATTATTAAGCGATAAAAACTCAATTACTCAACAAAAGAAGGTACACATATACAAAAAAATTAAATATGCAATTATTCAAATAAATTAATAAGTTACACATTTTGTCAATATCCAGCATTAAACAAATTCTAGCTGCTGATAGACTGTAATTATACACAGTAAAAACAGTCCATGGCATTAATATATGCATAAGGTTCACTAACATATACCAAAATCTCAATAACCTATGCAAATCTTTACTAAGGCAAGCAAATCTTTACTAATATATGCAAATCTTTATTAATATATGCAAAAAATAAGAATGATAAAAAATGTGATATATAAAGTAAACCGTCCAGTGAATATAGCAAAGAAGTGCATATTAGAGAAAGTAAAATACTTTAACACACCAAGGTGGAGGAGCCAGTGTGTGACAACAACTATCATTATAGACCATATCTGTTTCTTATGGAATTTAGACTCACAAATGGACGTAAAACAACAACAGTGAGTGTGGTGGTACTCACGAGACTCGGGATATCACATACATTACCTCCGTACCTCCTGCCGGAGCACGGAGGCCTCAGTACAGAGACAAACTGGTGATTATTATTGGTAAACAAGGTTATGGACACTCATACTACATTACAAATATCAGACGTATTCGTTACAAATATTAATTGAGAAAACAATAAACAAGCACTGCCACACTCCAGCATTCATCCACCCCTTAATAACACCAGCATTGCCCTTGTGTGTTGCCATACATTTTACAAATACATTCATTTCCTCTTTATATGCCACTTTCACCAGTCTTGTCCCATACTATATCCCGTTATTGCTCATATGCAATAAACGCTTCAAATGCATTCTCATATATGCCAAAAAATTCCCCTATTCTGGAAATCCTGCCTTTCCCATATTTACGTAAATTCAATAACCAGGCTGCTATATCCATTCGTTAAACATACCTATCTTACTTTCCTCAATATTCCTGTTTATTGAATGTTATATTCTATATCTCTTGATGATTAGTTTAATTATTTTCTTCTCTTAACACCACTTATGCGTCTTAAGACTGATCATTTCTTCTCCTTGAACTCATAATTTTTAAGTTTTTTCACGCCATCGTTTCCCAGTCATATATAAAAGTCAGCACCACCACTGAACTTTTTTTCGAATTCAAGGCTTTAATTTCCCCAATTACTTTTCTTCCATGACTGACCCTATTTGCAATTTCATTTTATTGTTATTCTCCATTGAATATTTTCCCATGTCCGTCTTCAACATTCACATTTACCTCTCCATTGTCTCCTCATTATATTTCCTTAATGTTTTCAAACGTTTTTCTTTGAATAAATTATATTTAATTCTTTCAATTTTCTCAGTCGTTCTCTATTGATTTCAATATAACTCATGATTTCACAAGGATTTAAATTCCTAAAATCCTCTTTCTTTCTTTCTTGTGATCTATTGTTCTTTCTTTCTTGTGATCTATTGTTCTTTCTTTCTTGTGAACTATTGCTCGCACAAAACTGAAGCTCCAAAGCTGCGTTCCTCCGTCCACCACCCTGGCGTTCTCAACCAGCTGCGTTCCTCCGTCCACCACCCTGGCGTTCTCAACCACCTGCGTTCCTCCGTCCACCACCCTGGCGTTCTCAACCACCTGCGTTCCTCCGTCCACCACCTTGGCGTTCTCAACCACCTGCGTTCCTCCGTCCACCACCTTGGCGTTCTCAACCAGCTGCGTTCCTCCGTCCACCATCCTGGCGTTCTCAACCAGCTGCGTTCCTCCGTCCACCACCTTGGCGTTCTCAACCACCTGCGTTCCTCCGTCCACCACCCTGGCGTTCTCAACCAGCTGCGTTCCTCCGTCCACCATCCTGGCGTTCTCAACCAACTGCGTCCCTCCGTCCACCACCCTGGCGTTCTTAATAAGCTGTACCTCGCCGTACTACACCCTGGCGTTCTTAACAAGCTGCGTCCCACCGTCCTGTTCCCTTGTGTTCTTAACAAGCAGCGTTCATGCTTTCTGTCTCATGGCGTTCTTAACAATCTGCGTGCCTCTGTCCACCACCCTGGCGTTCTTAACAATCTGCGTGCCTCTGTCCACCACCCTGGCGTTCTTAACAATCTGCATGCCTCTGTCCACCACCCTGGCGTTTTTAACAAGCTGTGTGTGGGGAACCCATCTGTGAGATTTATATTTATTTAATTTATATGAATTTAAATTTATGTTAATTTATATAGTTCAATAACAATTGTCTGATGTTTAGTGGACTGTATTTCTGCAAATTTCCTCACAAATCGATCTCCTTACACATTAGGGGGGGATTTATATTGTTTATATATGCAGTCAATCAAACTACATATATTAGTAATTGGAGGCCTTATCTTTTATAATTGACTTTGTCCTGGACAACCAGTAGGAACACGGATGAACAAGCCAGTCTATACACCTTGTGGGTGTGGCTGACCCCCAACTATATATTGGACTAATGGGACTAATTCTTCCTTCCTCTTCAATTGTTCCTGTCAACGGGCACTTGCAATAATGGCAGTAATCTTATATATATAATATATATATATATATATATATATATATATATATATATATATATATATATATATATATATATATATATATATATATGTATATATATATATATATATGTCGTACCTAGTAGCCAGAACGCACTTCTCAGCCTACTATGCAAGGCCCGATGTGCCTAATAAGCCAAGTTTTCATGAATTAATATATTTTCTCTAATTTTTTTCTTATGAAATGATAAAGCTACCCATTTCATTATGTATGAGGTCAACTTTTTTTATTGGAGTTAAAATTAACGTAGATATATGACCGAAACTAACCAACCCTACCTAACCTAACCTATCTGTAGAGGTTAGGTTAGGTTAGGTAGCCGAAAAAGTTAGGTTAGGTTAGGTAGGTTAGGTAGTCGAAAAACAATTAATTCATGAAAACTTGGCTTATTAGGCAAATTGGGCTTTGCATAGTAGGCTGAGAAGTGCGTTCTGGCTACTAGGTACGACATATATATATATATATATATATATATATATATATATATATATATATATATATATATATATATATATATATATATATATAGGGGGTACCACCACTGGTGCAATTATAGGGACCCACAGCCTCAGAGAAGGGAACACAGAGCATTCAGGGAAAACTTGCCATTTAACTCTGAATACGAAAGAGTGTTCGCTTCTCCTACCACCCCCCTTTTTTTATGGTGTACACTTTATTATGCAAGGTTATACAGTTACATATCTGATTTTATGCAAAAAATGAACAATAAGAGGACACAAGAAAAAGTTAGCTTCCTAGAGGCTGTAGATTTCCTCGAACTCCACCGACGCCGGGCAGGAACCGAGGATGCAGCGGGCATTCCCCCTCTGGAACGCGACACTGAGGCGCTGAAAGAGAAAACTTGCTGCTCTAGGGTCTCTTGTGGTGTCAATGAGCTTGGAACCAAGATCCTTAAGAAACCTTCTTGCACTCTCACCCCATGGACCTAGGGTCTCGGATCCTATTGGAACGAAGTTGTACCATTGATCTAATTGCCTGTACTTGACTGCCTTTTGTTTTTCTCTGTGTGTCGCTGCGGCTCCTGTTGTGCCGGCAGAGAGGGTGATGTATGTCGTTGCCAGGGTGGATACGCAAGTATAGTCCCATGCTAACTGCCTGCCACCCTTCCACGGACGCAGTGTGATTCCGTCTGGTCGGCTGGCAAAGCTAACAGAGTCACGGTTCAGTAGGTTACGGGGCTCTCTCTCCGCTGGACGCTGAGCAGAGGCAAGGCTTCTTTTAATGATGTCATTGACTTCGTCGTGTCTAGTGTGCCAACCACCAGATTTTCCACAGTGCAGGCCATGCAATTCATATTCGTCAGCATCTGCCTCACCGCAAATACACCTGTGAACAGTGTGGATAGGGGCAGCAAGGCGGAGAGCGACTGCAATACGGAGCTCCTGCGGATCAAGACGTGTGCCTGTCGCAGACATGGGGACTGCCAGAAGGAAGTCCCCTGCATGGGGAGCCTGCACAGCTGTGAGGCGTGCACGATCACTGGGGGTTGTTGCTGCCTCCAGCAAAGCTGTGGCTTCTTTGTCTACAATGGGGCTGTCCCAGCTGGATTGTTTCTTGGCTTTCGGCATGGCTGGTCTGAGTGCTGGGTCTGTCATGGCACCCCATTGCGTGTCGCATTCCGTGTAGTGGGGGTCCTGTATCCCTGCTACATCACTCAGGGTGTCAGGTAGAATTTCCTTAACCAGGTCATCTGATGCTGAGGAGGAAGACAGGAAGGCTGGGACAGCAATTTGGGTGGCGGTACGGACACCCAAGCCACCGAGCCTGACAGGAAGAGTGGCTTGTTTCCACTGGCATTCGTTGAGGGAGAGGTTAACAACTTTTTCCAGCATGGTCTTTAGTAAGAGGTCATACTCTTCAAGCTTTCGGTTGTCGTAAGATGGGGCGCACCTCAGAAAGTAGGTTAGCCTCGGAAGGGATAGGCATTTGGTGAGGAGATAAAAAGCATCGTGGGCATCGATGTCACCTATTCTGTCTTCCATCCTCCTAAGGTCTGCGATTTTCTTGTCGAGGATCTCCTCAATGGCGTTAGACCCGAGGGGGGCTCCAAGGAGGGTGCTGTTCTCGGCCCTAATGACATGGGCTCCAGGCAAGGCAGACCTTATTCTAGCTACGATGTCTGGGTTGGAGGAGACTACTTCACACTTGGAAGGGTTCAGGACGAGACCCAGGCTTACTTCTTGCTCCCTTATTTTCCTGATATCTGACAAGAGGTGGTCTATGGTGCCAGCTATAGTGCCATCATCCAAAAACCAGATGTTGAACTCGCTGGACAAGCTTTCGGTGATTTCTTTTAAGACTAAGCAGAAAAGAAGGGGAGCAAGAGGATCACCTTGCTGAACACCTTCACATGATCTGATTTCATGTTCATCAAAGAGCAGTTTTGACTCGCCACTGTAGCACGATAGTATGAACGGGTAGAGTGGCCGGAAATGGCGATGCACGGCACAAAGTACTGTATCTCTTCTTACCATGTTGAAGGCATTCTTAAAGTCCAGTTTGAGCAGGGCCTTTTCATCAGAAATGTTTGTGATGTATGCTCGTGCTGCATGGGCAGCCGCTTCACAGCCTTGGGGGATTCCAAATCCTAGCTGGATTGGTTTCAGCAATTCAGCCGCTTGCTGGCTGACAACCCTCGTAGCAGCCTTGGCAATCAGGCGTCGGAGAGTGTTGCCAACAGCGATTGGCCTGATTCCTTCGTCCTTCTTTTTGAGAGCACAGAGGGAGGCACCAAAAAAGAGAGGCCTGATGACCTCAGGTATATCACCAGCCAGGCACATGTTGACGAACCTTGTGAGTTCCATAAGAAGATCTTGTGCAGCATCACCAACCGCAGGATTTAACATTTGCTTGATATGTTGAGGTTTTAACCCTGTAAAGCCGCCTGCTGACCCAGGTGGAAAAGAAAGGGCTGCTTTGTAGACCTCAGATTCACCAAAGGTTAATGGGTCTGAAATGGTGTCGGCTGATGGTGGAACGATGTTGTCGCCTTGGGGGGCTCAGGGTGGGTGCTTGCTTTGCAGGGCCCGTGCTGTGGCTGAGTTTCGAGGAGCAATTTTCCCGTCACTGGTGAGGACTCTAATAGCACTTGCGGTATTTCCCTCTTCAATTTTCTTGGTGATTTGTGCTCTGATTTTGTACGTTTCCGGTATGTTGTTGTTACCATTTCTGCGGTGGATGTGTTTTGCTCGGGGAGGCAGGCGAACTAGGTTGTCCCCCCTTGGGTATTCATTTATCGCCCTCAGGACCGAGGAAGCAAGTGATTTGTCCCTCCTTGGAGGGACGGTGAGGCATACATTGCCAAAAAGAAGGACATTATGCCACGCTTGAATGTTTTCCGGGGCATCATTGATGCTTATCAGAAGATTACAGAGTTTGGCTGCTGCATTAGGGCGGGCTGCTTTTGGGATGTGTGGTAATGTTCTAGCAGACGTCGCTATGATCGCTTGGGTGAGGTTCTCAGATGAGATTAGGTTAATGGGAGTCTCTTCCCTAACTGTTAATGGCAGCTGGCCATTGCTTCCCTTCAAAGGCTGGTGGGAACCACTGCATCTTTCCTCGTTGAAGGTGTGAAAGCGGATGACACCACCGTTGGAGTTTATGGCGTTGTTTTTGTTGCATACATATATATATATATATATATATATATATATATATATATATATATATATATATATATATATATATATATATATATATATATATATATATATATATATATATATATATATGACCGAAAAAGTAAGATTAATAATTCTAACACGAATTTTCTCAATCTTTCGTACATTTCTTTTCATTGTTGGAGGTAAATCAAAAATCAATTCTCCAAAATTCATTTTTATTTCTAGTCTGACGCGACACGAGCGCGTTTCGTAAAACTTATTACATTTTCAAAGACTTTAGTTTACAAATACACAACTGAATAGAACTTACGCATCTCCGATTTTATATCTACATTTGAGAGAGGTGGATGGGGTGAGGTGGCATTAATAGGGTATTAATTTCATCAACACAAGACAGAACAAGAGGTGGTATTAATAGGGTATTAATTTCATCAACACAAGACAGAACACGAAACAATGGGTATTGAATAGAAGTGATTGTAGAAAGCCTATTGGTCCATATTTCTTGATGCTTCTATATTGGAGCGGAGTCTTGAGGTGGGTAGAATATAGTTGTGCATTAATTGGCTGTTGATTGCTGGTGTTGACTTCTTGATGTGTAGTGCCTCGCAAACGTCAAGCCGCCTGCTATCGCTGTATCTATCGATGATTTCTGTGTTGTTTACTAGGATTTCTCTGGTGATGGTTTGGTTGTGGGAAGAGGTTATATGTTCCTTAATGCAGCCCTGTTGCTTATGCATCGTTAAACGCCTAGAAAGAGATGTTGTTGTCTTGCCTATATACTGGGTTTTTTTGGAGCTTACAGTCCCCAAGAGGGCATTTGAAGGCATAGACGACGTTAGTCTCTTTTAAAGCGTTCTGTTTTGTGTCTGGAGAGTTTCTCATGAGTAGGCTGGCCGTTTTTCTGGTTTTATAGTAAATCGTCAGTTGTATCCTCTGATTTTTGTCTGTAGGGATAACGTTTCTATTAACAATATCTTTCAGGACCCTTTCCTCCGTTTTATGAGCTGTGGAAAAGAAGTTCCTGTAAAATAGTCTAATAGGGGGTATAGGTGTTGTGTTAGTTGTCTCTTCAGAGGTTGCATGGCGTTTCACTTTCCTTCTTAGGATGTCTTCGACGAAACCATTGGAGAAGCCGTTGTTGACTAGGACCTGCCTTACCCTACAGAGTTCTTCGTCGACTTGCTTCCATTCTGAGCTGTGGCTGAGAGCACGGTCGACATATGCGTTAACAACACTCCTCTTGTACCTGTCTGGGCAGTGGCTGTTGGCATTTAGGCACATTCCTATGTTTGTTTCCTTAGTGTAGACTGCAGTGTGGAAACCTCCGCCCTTTTCCATGACTGTTACATCTAGAAAGGGCAGCTTCCCATCCTTTTCCATCTCGTAAGTGAAACGCAGCACGGAACTCTGCTCAAATGCCTCCTTCAGCTCCTGCAGATGTCTGACATCAGGTACCTGTGCAAAAATGTCGTCAACATACCTGCAGTATATGGCCGGTTTCAAGTTCATGTCAACTAAGACTTTTTGCTCGATGGTACCCATGTAGAAGTTTGCAAACAGGACACCTAGGGGAGAACCCATGGCGACCCCATCTACGATATGCGTATGGAAATGTCAAGACACACAAGCCTGGAAACCCACTTCGGCCAATCATTAGCCAGATACCCACACCCACGTACAGACTGGCGAAGCGACTCAACGGCCTGCTGACTCCTTATGTTCCTTGCGCCTTCAGCCTGAAGTCTCCAAAGGAATTTGTTGACTTACTGCGGGGCACACGGGCCACAGGGATAAGAGCCTCGTTGGACGTAGAATCGCGGTTTACCGACGTACCTGTGGACGAGACAATCGGGATGATAGCCGACAGAGTGTATCGTGATCCAGTCTGTACTCCTCTTGACATACCAGAAAATATTCTAAGGAAACTACTCCAAGCTTGTACTAAAGAGGCACCCTTCTTGAGCCCGGATGGGCACATGTATAAGCAAGTAGATGGGGTCGCCATGGGTTCTCCCCTAGGTGTCCTGTTTGCAAACTTCTACATGGGTACCATCGAGCACAAAGTCTTAGTCGACATGAACTTGAAACCGGCCATATACTGCAGGTATGTTGACGACATTTTTACACAGGTACCTGATGTCAGACATCGGCAGGAGCTGAAGGAGGCATTTGAGCAGAGTTCCGTGCTGCGTTTCACTTACGAGATGGAAAAGGATGGGAAGCTGCCCTTTCTAGATGTAACAGTCATGGAAAAGAGCGGAGGTTTCCACACTGCAGTCTACACTAAGGAAACGAATATAGGAATGTGCCTAAATGCCAACAGCGACTGCCCAGACAGGTACAAGAGGAGTGTTGTTAACGCATATGTCGACCGTGCTCTCAGCCACAGCTCAGAATGGAAGCAAGTCGACGAAGAACTCTGTAGGGTAAGGCAGGTCCTAATCAACAACGGCTTCTCCAATGGTTTCGTCGAAGACATCATAAGAAGGAAAGTGAAACGCCATGCAACCTCTGAAGAGACAACTAACACAACACCTATACCCCCTATTAGACTATTTTACAGGAACTTCTTTTCCACAGCTCATAAAACGGAGGAAAGGGTCCTGAAAGATATTGTTAATAGAAACGTTATCCCTACAGACAAAAATCAGAGGATACAACTGACGATTTACTATAAAACCAGAAAAACGGCCTGCCTACTCATGAGAAACTCTCCAGACACAAAACAGAACGCTTTAAAAGAGACTAACGTCGTCTATGCCTTCAAATGCCCTCTTGGGGACTGTAAGCTCCAAAAAAACCCAGTATATAGGCAAGACAACAACATCTCTTTCTAGGCGTTTAACGATGAATATGCAACAGGGCTCCATTAAGGAACATATAACCTCTTCCCACAACCAAACCATCGCCAGAGAAATCCTAGTAAACAACACAGAAATCATTGATAGATACAGCGATAGCAGGCGGCTTGACGTTTGCGAGGCACTACACATCAAGAAGTCAACACCAGCAATCAACAGCCAATTAATGCACAACTATATTCTACCCACCTCAAGACTCCGCTCCAATATAGAAGCATCAAGAAATATGGACCAA
This sequence comes from Procambarus clarkii, assembly GCF_040958095.1. NCBI lineage: Eukaryota > Metazoa > Arthropoda > Malacostraca > Decapoda > Cambaridae > Procambarus > Procambarus clarkii. The sequence continues at coordinate 30,349,204 of NC_091214.1, forward strand.
TAGGCTTTCTACAATCACTTTTATTCAATACCCATTGTTTCGTGTTCTGTCTTGTGTTGATGAAATTAATACCCTATTAATACCACCTCTTGTTCTGTCTTGTGTTGATGAAATTAATGCCCTATTAATGCCACCTCACCCCATCCACCTCTCTCAAATGTAGATATAAAATCGGAGATGCGTAAGTTCTATTCAGTTGTGTATTTGTAAACTAAAGTCTTTGAAAATGTAATAAGTTTTACGAAACGCGCTCGTGTCGCGTCAGACTAGAAATAAAAATGAATTTTGGAGAATTGATTTTTGATTTACCTCCAACAGTGAAAAGAAATGTACGAAAGATTGAGAAAATTCGTGTTAGAATTATTAATCTTACTTTTTCGGTCATATTTAATAATATATGTCTATAGGAAAAACTGCTACCAAAATATACTATATATATATATATATATATATATATATATATATATATATATATATATATATATATATATATATATATATATATATATTATATATATATATATATATATATATATATATATATATATATATATATATATATATATATATATATATATATATATATAGTTGGCCAACATGCTGAAGCCAAAACAGCTCGGGTTTGGCATTCCACAAGGGTGTGAGGCGGCAGCCCATGCAGCTCGAGTCTTCATCGCCAACATCACAGACGAAAAGACCCTTATCAAGCTAGAATTCAAAAATGCCTTCAATTTGGTACGGAGGGATGCTGTACTCCGTGCGGTTCATAGTCATTTCCCTTCCCTCTACCCTTTTGTACATTCATGCTACAGTATGGATCTTAAGCTACTTTTTGGCGAACATGAAATTGACTCGCGAGAAGGCGTCCAACAGGGTGACCCCCTTGCTCCTCTCCTTTTCTGCTTAGTCATCAAACAAGTCACAGAGGTCCTGTCCAGCGAGCTTATCATCTGGTTCTTGGATGATGGTACCCTAGCTGGTTCCCAAGACTCCCTCCTGGAGGACATCAGAAAAATCCAGGAGCAAGGTGCAGTTTTAGGCCTCACCCTGAACCCTTCTAAATGTGAAATAATATGTTCCAACCAGGGCATCGCAGAGAGAATAGAGGGTCTTCTGCCAAATATCCATAAAACTAAACCTGAAGACAGCACACTCCTAGGAGCTCCCCTGGGGTTGAAAGCCATCGATGAGGTCCTTGATAAGAAAATCGCCGACCTTAAGAGGATGGATGGGAGGATTGAGGATATTGATGCTCATGATGCACTCTACCTCATCACCAGATGTCTGTCCCTCCCCAGGTTAACCTACTTTCTGAGGTGTTCACCATCTTACAGTAGCCAAAAACTAAGTGAGTATGACCGGTTACTGAAATCAATGCTAGAAAAAGCCCTTAACCTCTCTCTCGATGACCTACAGTGGAAACAAGCCTCTCTTCCCGTAAGACTTGGGGGCCTCGGAGTTCGAACAGCAACGCAAATCGCTGTTCCAGCCTTCCTGTCCTCCTTATCAGCATCCGACGACCTTGTGAAGGAAATTCTACCTGCCCACTTACATCAGCTGGCAGGTGTACATGATCCCAATTTTACACGCTGTGCCACAGAGTGGGCCTCTCGTGCAGGCCAATCACCTCAACCACCATCCCCAAAAGCCCACAAGCAATCCAGCTGGGATGGCCCCATTGTAGACCAAGTTGCTGCAGAGTGCCTGGGTGCTGCAACAACACAACACGACATTGCTCGCCTCACAGCAGTAGCAGCACCACATGCAGAGGATTTCCTGTTAGCAACCCCAATGTCGGCAACTGGCACGCGTCTCACACCACACGCCCTCCGAATTACTGTGGCCCTCCGCCTTGCTGCCCCAATCCACACCAGATATAGGTGTATTTGCGGCGAGGTGGTGGCTGACAGGTACGGCCACCATGGCCTACTCTACCAAAGCACAGGGGGATGGCACTCGAGGCACAGTGAAGTTAACGACATCATCAAGAGGAGCCTCACCACAGCTGGATGCCCAGCTGAAAGAAAGCCCCGTTACCTAACGCCCCGTAACTCTGATGCTCTTATTGGTCGCCCGGATGGTATCACAGTGAACCCCTGGAAGAATGGCAAGCAGTTGGTATGGGACTACACGTGCGTATCAACCCTGGCTAACACCTACATTGACTTGAGTGTTGGACAACCAGGTGGCGCTGCCACCCACAGGGAAGCAGCCAAATCCCGTAAGTATAGAGAACTGGATCACCACTACAATTTTGTCCCCATTGCTTCTGAGACACTCGGCGCCTGGGGTAAAAGTGCTACCAGTTTTTTGAAGGAACTGGGTTCTAGGCTCATTGAAACGACAAGGGACCCAATAGCTGCAAGCTTTCTTTTCCAGCGCCTCAGTGTGGCGATACAGAGGGAAAATGCGCACTGCATCCAGGGTTCCTGCCCACCATCTGAGGAGCTGGAGGAACTCGACAACCTATGATAACCATCTTTGTAACCCATATGAAACTCCTTTTTTGTAACAAAGTTCAAATAAAGTAAATATATATGTGTACATACAAAAGAATGGGGGTGGTAGGAGAAGATAATATTAGTGCTCAGTGAGAAACCACAAGGTCTCCTCTGAATACTTTTTATTTTCTTCTCCGAGGCTATGGGTCCCCACATTGGCACCAGAGGTGGTACCCTCACAAACTATATATATATATATATATATATATATATATATATATATATATATATATATATATATATATATATTATTAAATATGACCGAAAAAGTAAGATTAATAATCCTAACACGAATTTTCTCAATCTTTCGTACATTTCGCTTCACTGTTGGAGGTAAATAAAAAATCAATTCTCCAAAATTCATTTTTATTTCTAGTCTGACGCGACACGAGCGCGTTTCGTAAAACTTATTACATTTTCAAAAACTTTAGTTCACAAATACACAACTGAATAGAACTTACGCATCTCCGATTTTATATCTACATTTGAGTGAGGTGGAAGGGGTGATGTGGCATTAACACAAGACAGAACAAGATGTGGTATTAATAGGGTATTAATTTCATCAACACAAGACAGAACAAGAGTATTAATAGGGTATTAATTTCATCAACACAAGACAGAACACGAAACAATGGGTATTGAATAGAAGTGTTTGTAGAAAGCCTATTGGTCCATATTTCTTGATGCTTCTATATTGGAGCGGAGTCTTGAGGTGGGTAGAATATAGTTGTGCATTAATTGGCTGTTGATTGCTGGTGCTGCTAACTTCTTGATGTGTAGTGCCTCGCAAACGTCAAGCCGCCTGCTATCGCTGTATCTATCGATGATTTCTGTGTTGTTTACTAGGATTTCTCTGGCGATGGTTTGGTTGTGGGAAGAGATTATATGTTCCTTAATGGAGCCCTGTTGCTTATGCATCGTTAAACGCCTAGAAAGAGATGTTGTTGTCTTGCCTATATACTGGGTTTTTTGGAGCTTACAGTCCCCAAGAGGGCATTTGAAGGCATAGACGACGTTAGTCTCTTTTAAAGCGTTCTGTTTTGTGTCTGGAGAGTTTCTCATGAGTAGGCTGGCCGTTTTTCTGGTTTTATAGTAAATCGTCAGTTGTATCCTCTGATTTTTGTCTGTAGGGATAACGTTTCTATTAACAATATCTTTCAGGACCCTTTCCTCCATTTTATGAGCTGTGGAGAAGAAGTTCCTGTAAAATAGTCTAATAGGGGGTATAGGTGTTGTGTTAGTTGTCTCATCAGAGGTTGCATGGCGTTTCACTTTTCTTCTTATGATGTCTTCGACGAAACCATTGGAGAAGCCGTTGTTGACTAGGACCTGCCTTACCCTGCAGAGTTCTTCGTCGACTTGCTTCCATTCTGAGCTGTAGCTGAGAGCACGGTCGACATATGCGTTAACAACACTCCTCTTGTACCTGTCTGGGCAGTCGCTGTTGGCATTTAGGCACATTCCTATGTTCGTTTCCTTAGTGTAGACTGCAGTGTGGAAACCTCCGCTCTTTTCCATGACTGTTACATCTAGAAAGGGCAGCTTCCCATCCTTTTCCATCTCGTAAGTGAAAAGCAGCACGGAACTCTGCTCAAATGCCTCCTTCAGCTCCTGCAGATGTCTGACATCAGGTACCTGTGTAAAAATGTCGTCAACATACCTGCAGTATATGGCCGGTTTCAAGTTCATGTCGACTAAGACTTTTTGCTCGATGGTACCCATGTAGAAGTTTGCAAACAGGACACCTAGGGGAGAACCCATAGCGACCCCATCTACTTGCTTATACATGTGCCCATACGGGCTCAAGAAGGGTGCCTCTTTAGTACAAGCTTGGAGTAGTTTCCTCAGAATATTTTCTGGTATGTCAAGAGGAGTACAGGCTGGATCACGATACACTCTGTCGGCTATCATCCCGATTGTCTCGTCCACAGGTACGTTGGTAAACAGCGATTCTACGTCCAACGAGGCTCTTATCCCTGTGGCCCGTGTGCCCCGCAGTAAGTCAACAAATTCTTTTGGAGACTTCAGGCTGAAGGCGCAAGGAACATAAGGAGTCAGCAGGCCGTTGAGTCGCTTCGCCAGTCTGTACGTGGGTGTGGGTATCTGGCTAATGATTGGCCGAAGTGGGTTTCCAAGCTTGTGTGTCTTGACATTTCCATACGCATATCCAGGTTTATATTCCCCAATGATCTTTGGCAGGTGGAGTCCGGATTTCTTGGCGTTCACAGTTTCGATCAGTTTGTTGACCTTTGCTTTTAATTCGGCTGTAGTGTCCTTCGTTACCCTTTGGAACTTAGTTTGGTCAGAGAGTATGATGTTCATTTTCGCCAGATATTCGTCTTTTTTAAGAATGACATATATTGGCGACTTGTCACCTCTCCTGACAACTATCTCCTTGTTCTCACGAAGGCTTTTAGCTGCCGCTTTGAGCTCGGGGGACAGTATGGTGCTTCTGTAATTGCCTCGATTCTTTTCTCCTTCTGCAATAAGTTCTGCTTGTAAGATATCTTTGGTAGTGACCTTCTTTTGTGTCTCGAGGTCGAATATGTCGTCCAACAGAATTTCCAACTCTACTTTCCGGGCCATCTCACTCGGTCTGGACATAACGTGACAGTTTATACCCAGATTTAGGAGAGTGACTTGGTCCTCAGTGAGGTTAATTCCTGCAAGGTTCAGGAAGCCATCTCTTGGTCGTGGAATTGCTATAGGTCCTCCATATAACGTTGTTAGTTTCTTGATTATCCTTGTTTCAGTGCTGAGGTGATGTCGGTCTGTGAGGATGTCGAGGTGTTGTTCAATGCGAGTACGGAGACTTTCGTCGATGTTGCTGTTTCTCCATTCGTTTGTGGCCTGAAGTAGTTGCGCTTTGTTGTCTTTGATTTCATTTTCTGCCTTGTGTATCTGATCACGAATCAGATCTTGGCGATATTTTATCGTGAAGGCTTGATTCCTTGCTGCTGGGTCGTGCGTTTTAATATTAGTATATTTTGGTAGCAGTCTTTCCTGTAGACATATATTATTAAATATGAACGAAAAATCTTACTTATTAATCTTACTTTTTCGGTCATATTTAATAATATATGTCTACAGGAAAGACTGCTACCAAAATATACTAATATTAAAACGCACGACCCAGCAGCAAGGAATCAAGCCTTCACGATAAAATATCGCCAAGATCTGATTCGTGATCAGATATACAAGGCAGAAAATGAAATCAAAGACAACAAAGCGCCACTACTTCAGGCCACAAACGAATGGAGAAACAGCAACATCGACGAAAGCCTCCGTACTCGCATTGAACAACACCTCGACATCCTCACAGACCGACATCACCTCAGCACGGAAACAAGGATAATCAGGAAACTAACAACGTTATATGGAGGACCTATAGCAATTCCACGACCAAGAGATGGCTTCCTGAACCTTGCAGGAATCAACCTCACTGAGGACCAAGTCACTCTCCTAAATCTGGGTATAAACTGTCACGTTATGTCCAGACCGAGTGAGATGGCCCGGAAAGTGGAGTTGGAGATTATGTTGGACGACATATTCGACCTCGAAGCACAAAAGAAGGTCACCACCAAAGATACCTTACAAGCAGAACTTATTGCGGAAGGAGGAAAGAATCGAGGCAACTACAGAAGCACCATACTGTCCCCCGAGCTCAAAGCGGCAGCTAAGAGCCTTCGTGAGAACAAGGAGATGGTTGTCAGGAGAGGCGACAAGTCGCCAATATACGTCATTCTTAAAAAAGACGAATATCTGGCGAAAATGAACCTCATACTCTCTGACCAAACTAAATTCCAAAGGGTAACAAAGGGCATTACAGCCGAACTGAAAGCAAAGGTCAACAAATTGATCGAAACTGTGAACGCCAAGAAATCTGGACTCCACCTGCCAAAGATTATTGGGGAATGTAAACCTGGATATGCATATGGAAATGTCAAGACACACAAGCCTGGAAACCCACTTCGGCCAATCATCAGCCAGATACCCACACCAACGTACAGACTGGCGAAGCGACTCAACGGCTTGCTGACTCCTTATGTCCCTTGCGCCTTCAGCCTGAAGTCTCCAAAGGAATTTGTTGACTTGCTGTGGGGAACAAGGGCCACAGGGATAAGAGCTTCGTTGGACATAGAATCTCTGTTTACCAACGTAACTGTGGATGATACAATCGGGATGATAGCCGACAGAGTGTACCATGATTCGGCCTGTAGTCCTCTTGACATACCAGAAAAGTCTAAGGAAACTACTCCAAGCTTGTACTAAAGAGGAACCCTTCTTGAGCCCGGATGGACACATGTATAAGCAAGTAGATGTGGTCGCCATGAGTTCTCCCCTAGGTGTCCTGTTTGCAAACTTCTACATGGGTACCATCGAGCAAAAAGTCTTAGTCGACATGAACTTGAAACCGGCCATATACTGCAGGTATGTTGACGACATTTTTACACAGGTACCTGATGTCAGACATCTGCAGGAGCTGAAGGAGGCATTTGAGCAGAATTCTGTGTTGCGTTTCACTTACGAGATGGAGAAGGATGGGAAACTGCCCTTTCTAGATGTAACAGTCATGGAAAGGAGCGGAGTTTTCCACACTGCAGTCTACACTAAGGAAACGAACATAGGAATGTGCCTGAATGCCAACAGTGACTGCCCGGACTGGTACAAGAGGAGCGTTGTTAACGCTTATGTCGACCGTGCCCTCAGCCACAGCTCAGAATGGAAGCAAGTCGACGAAGAACTCTGTAGGGTAAGGCAGGTCCTAGTCAACAACGGCTTCTCCAATGGTTTCGTGGAAGACATCATAAGAAGGAAAGTGAAACGCCATGCAACCTCTGAAGAGACAACTAACACAACACCTATACCTCCTATTAGACTATTTACAGGAACTTCTTTTCCACAGCCCATAAAACGGAGGAAAGGGTCCTGAAAGATATTGTCAGTAGAAACGTTATCCTTACAGACAAAAATCAGAAGATTCAACTGACGATTTACTATAAAACCAGAAAAACGGCCAGCCTACTCATGAGAAACTCTCCAGCCACAAAGCAGAACGCTTTAAAAGAGACCAACGTCGTCTATACCTTCAAATGCCCTCTTGGGGACTGTAAGCCTCAAAAAACCCAGTATATAGGCAAGACAACAACATCTCTTTCCAGGCATTTAACGATGCATAAGCAACAGGGCTCCATGAAGGAACATATAACCTCTTCCCACAAACAAACCATCACCAGAGAAATCTTAGCAAACAACACAGAAATCATCGATAGATACAGCGATAGCAGGCGGTTAGACGTCTGCGAGGCACTACACATCAAGAAGTCAACACCAGCAATCAACAGTCAATTAATGCACAACTATATTCTACCCACTTCAAGACTCCACTCCAATATAGAAGCATCAAGAAATATGGACCAATAGGCTTTCTACAATTACATCCATTCAATACCCATTGTTTCGTGTTCTGTCTTGTGTTTGAATTTAATACCCATTCAATACCCATTGTTTCGTGTTCTGTCTTGTGTTGGAATTTAATACCTGTTGAATACCCATTGTTGAAAGTTCGTTTTTCACCTCATCCAACTCACCCAAATGTAGATACAAACCTCGAAGATGTGTAAGCTTTATTCAGTTTCAGTTGTGGTTGTAAACTAAAGTCTTTGAAAATGTAATAAGTTTTACGAAACGCGCTCAAGTGTCGCGGCAGACTAGAAATAAAAATGAATTTTGGAGAATTGATCTTTGAATTACCATCAACAGTGAAAAGAAACGTAAGAAAGTTCGAGAAAATTCGTGTTAGAATTTTTAATCTTACTTTTTCGGTCATATTTAATAATATATATATATATATATATATATATATATATATATATATATATATATATATATATATATATATATATATATATATATATATATATATATATATATATATATATATATAACTTTAGAACACTTTCCCACCAGGAGACTCGAACCCTAGCCAGCACAGAAGCCTTCCAGCAACTGGCATAACAGGTACGCCTTAACCCGCTCCACCACCCACTCAGACCCTTAAAAGAGATGGTAATTTCGGAGTATTTAAATACACCAAAGATCACCACCTCCCAAGAGCACTAGAGCAAGTGAGGGGTCATTTAGACGTTAATTTCATCAAGTCCCTGTTAATATGGGAAGACACAGTGTCTATGCTTAAGGCACAACTCTCCTAAACACGAGAGTGAAGTATAGAACTTTAGAACACTTTCCCACCAGTCTCCTGGTGGGAAAGTGTTCTAAAGTTCTATACTTCACTCTCGTGTTTAGGAGAGTTGTGCCTTATATATATATATATATATATATATATATATATATATATATATATTTATATATATATACATATATATATATATATATATATATATATATATATATATATATATATATATATATTTATATTTATATTTATATATATATATATATATATATATATATATATATATATATATATATATATATATATATAAATGACAGCTATATCAGATGAAATATTGCAATTTAAATAAAGATATGAGAATATTACTCACTCTGGGTTGGTCGCTTTCTTGTAATCTAACCGGAAATAATCCTACCACGATAACATTACTGGCCAGGAGTGACTAGATAAGATTTCGGAAAGACACTTCCCTTGTTTATATGTTGACTGGGTGTTGATGATGGAAGAATCACTAATTTAATCTCCATAACACTTCGTCCAAAGGAGAATTATTGGAGCTGAACTTGCTCCAGCGACCTGTTGTCTTAACAACAATGGCTGACTACGACATCCTGCACTGCCCCTGGCTCTCTTTGTCCAGATGTCAACAAACGGTATAAAGGTCACATTTACTCTATTTTGATACTGATTATCAAGTTATTTCAAGTGAAATGTTTTTTATGAGGTTAACAGTTCAAAGACTGCTGTATTAGGAATAATTCCCAGCATAATAGCTGGGGAATTTAATAGCGACATGGCAATGATATCTCCACTTTCTACGGAAGGAAAATACCACTGGACCACGTCTTCTCTTAGTGAATTTATATATATACAACTCAGCAGCAATATTATCTGCCTATTGTATTGAATATTAGTAAATGGTGTCGAGTCGTCCAACACTGCGTCCCTCCGCTCACCATCCTTGCGTTCTCAATATGCTACGCCCCTCCTTCCACCCTCCTGGCGTTCTTAACAAGCTGAATTCTTCCGTCCACTACACTGGTGTTATTAACAAGAACGTGACACCTGGCCACAACACTGTCACCATGACACACAACACCTGGCCACAACACTGTCACCATGACACACAACACCTGGACACAACACTGTCACCGTGACACACAACACCTGGCCACAACACTGTCACCATGACACACAACACCTGGTCACAACACTGTCACTGTGACACACAACACCTGGCCACAACACTGTCACTGTGACACACAACACCTGGACACAACACTGTCACCGTGACACACAACATCTGGCCACAACACTGTCACTGTGACACACAACACCTGGCTACAACACTGTCACCATGACACACAACACCTGGCTACAACACTGTCACTGTGACACACAACACCTGGCCACAACACTGTCACCATGACACACAACACCTGGCCAGAACACTGTCACTGTGACACACAACACCTGGCCACAACACTGTCACCGGGACACACAAGACCTGGCCACAACACTGTCACCATGACACACAACACCTGGCTACAACACTGTCACCATGACACACAACACCTGGACACAACACTGTCACCATGACACACAACACCTGGCCACAACACTGTCACCATGACACACAACACCTGGCCACAACACTGTCACCATGACACACAACACCTGGCCACAACACTGTCACCGTGACACACAACACCTGGCCACAACACTGTCACCATGACACACAACACCTGGCCACAACACTGTCACCATGACACACAACACCTGGCCACAACACTGTCACTGTGACACACAACACCTGGCCACAACACTGTCACCATGACACACAACACCTGGCCACAACACTGTCACCATGACACACAACACCTGGCCACAACACTGTCACCATGACACACAACACCTGGCCACAACACTGTCACCATGACACACAACACCTGGCCACAACACTGTCACCATGACACACAACACCTGGCCACAACACTGTCACCATGACACACAACACCTGGCCACAACACTGTCACCATGACACACAACACCTGGCCACAACACTGTCACCGTGACACACAACACCTGGACACAACATTGTCACCATGACACACAACATCTGGCTACAACACTGTCACCATGACACACAACACCTGGCTACAACACTGTCACCATGACACACAACACCTGGCCACAACACTGTCACCGTGACACACAACACCTGGCCACAACACTGTCACCATGACACACAACACCTGGCCACAACACTGTCACCGTGGCACACAACACCTGGCCACAACACTGTCACCATGACACACAACACCTGGCCACAACACTGTCACCATGACACACAACACCTGGCCACAACACTGTCACCATGACACACAACACCTGGCCACAACACTGTCACCGTGGCACACAACACCTGGCCACAACACTGTCACCATGACACACAACACCTGGCCACAACACTGTCACCATGACACACAACACCTGGCTACAACACTGTCACCATGACACACAACACCTGGCCACAACACTGTCACCATGACACACAACACCTGGCCACAACACTGTCACCGTGACACACAACACCTGGCCACAACACTGTCACCGTGACACACAACACCTGGCCACAACACTGTCACCGTGGCACACAACACCTGGCCACAACACTCACCTGGGGAGGGGGGTGAGCGGTGGGGAAGATAAAGTGGAAGCTGACGAGGTCCTGGATGTTGGGTCCGCCACAGTTGCGGAGGTGGAGGACGACCTCGACGGTGTGTTGGAAGTCCTCTCCCGGGGTGTACACCGCCACGCTCACGGGACCCTGCCAACACCCTCACCCTTATTGTATCACACTGCCAACACCCACACCCTTATTGTATCATACTGCCAACACCCACACCCTTATTGTATCACACTGCCAACACCCACACCCTTATTGTATCATACTGCCAACACCCACACCCTTATTGTATCATACTGCCAACACCCACACCCTTATTGTATCACACTGCCAACACCCACACCCTTATTGTATCACACTGCCAACACCCACACCCTTATTGTATCATGCTGCCAACACCCACACCCTTATTGTATCACACTGTCAACACCCACACCCTTATTGTATCACACTGCCAACACCCACACCCTTATTGTATCATACTGCCAACACCCACAATCTTATTGTATCACACTGCCAACACCCACACCCTTATTGTATCACACTGCCAACACCCACACCCTTATTGTATCACACTGCCAACACCCACACCCTTATTGTATCGCCCTGCCAACACCCACACCCTTATTGTATCATACTGCCAACAGAGACAGGAGCTAGAGAGAGGCAGGAACTATATAGAGAGGCTGGAGCTAGAGAGAGGCAGGAGCTAAAGAGAGGCAGGAGCTAGAGAGAGGCATGAGCTGGAGAGAGGCAGGAGCTAGAGAGAGGCAGGAGTTGGAGAGAGGCAGGAGCTAGAGAGAGGCAGGAGCTAGAGAGAGGCAGGAACTGGAGAGAGGCATGAGCTAGAGAGAGGCAGGTGCTAGAGAGAGGCCGGAGCTAGAGAGAGAGAGAGGCAGGAGCTGGAGAGAGGCAGGAACTAGAGAGAGACAGGAGCTAGAGAGAGGCAGGAACTAGAGAGAGGCAGGAGATAGAGAGAGGCAGGAGCTAGAGAGAGAGGCAGGAGCTAGAGAGAGGCAGGAGCTAGAGAGAGGCCGGAGCTAGAGAGAGAGAGAGGCAGGAGCTAGAGAGAGGCAGGAACTAGAGAGAGGCAGGAACTAGAGAGAGAGAGGCAGGAGATAGAGAGAGGCAGGAGCTAGAGAGAGAGGCAGGAGCTAGAGAGAGGCAGGAGCTAGAGAGAGGCCGGAGCTAGAGAGAGAGAGAGGCAGGAGCTAGAGAGAGGCAGGAACTAGAGAGAGAGGCAGGAGCTAGAGATAAGCAGGAGCTAGAGAGAGGCAGGAGCTAGAGAGAGGCAGGAGCTAGAGAGAGGCCGGAGCTAGAGAGAGGCAGGAGCTAGAGAGAGGCAGGAGCTCGGGAGAGGCAGTAGCTAGAGAGAGCGAGGCAGGAGCTAGAGAGAGCGAGGCAGGAGCTAGAGAGAGCAGGCAGGAGCTAGAGAGAGGCAGGAGTTAGAGAGAGAGAGAGGCAGTAGCTAGAGAGAGGCAGGAGCTAGAGAGAGGCAGGAGCTAGAGAGAGGCACGAGCTAGTGAGGGAGGCAGGAGCAAGAGAGAGGCAGGAGCTAGAGAGAGGCAGGAGCTAGAGAGAGAGGCAGGAGCTAGAGAGAGGCAGAAGCTTGTGAGAGAGGCAGGAGCTAGAGAGAGGCAGAAGCTTGTGAGAGAGGCAGGAGCTAGAGAGGAAGACACGCGCTAGAGAGAAGGCAGGAGGCACGCAGAGAGGGAGGCACGAGCTAGAGAGAGGCAGGAGCTAGAGAGAGAGGCAGCAGCTGGAGAGAGCCAGAAGCTAGAGTGAGACAGAGGCTAGAGAGAGGGGCAGGAGCTAGAGAGAGGCAGGGGCTATAGAGAGAGGCAGGAGCTAGAGAGAGTCAGAAGGTAGAGTGAGACTGAGGCTAGAGAGAGGGGCAGGAGCTAGAGAGCGGCAGGAGCTGGAGAGAGGCATCAGCTAGAGAGAGAGGCAGTAGCTTGAAAGAGGCACGAGCTGGAGAGAGGCAGCAGCTGGAGAGAGGCAAGAGCTAGAGTGAGGCAGGAACTAGAGAGAGGCAGGAGCTAGAGAGGCAGGAACTAGAGAGAGGCAGGAGCTGGAGAGAGGCAGGAGCTAGAGAGAGGCAGAAGCTAGAGAGAGAGAGGCAGGAACTAGAGAGAGAGAGGCAGGAGATAGAGAGAGGCAGAAGCCAGAGAGAGACAGGAGCTAAAGAGAGAGGCAGGAGCTAGAGAGAGGCAGGAGCTAGAGAGAGAGGCAGGAGCTAGAGAGAGGCAGCAGCTAGAGAGAGGCAGGAGCTAGAGAGAGACAGGAGCTAGAGAGAGAGGCAGAAGCTCGGGAGAGGTAGGAGCTAGAGAGAGGCAGGAGCTAGAGAGAGAGGCAGGAGCTAGAGAGAGAGGAAGTAGCTAGAGAGAGGCAGAAGCTAGAGAGAGGCAGGAGCTAGAGAGAGAGGCAGAAGCTCGGGAGAGGCAGGAGCTAGAGAGAGAGGCAGGAGCTAGAGAGAGGCAGGAGTTAGAAAGAGAGAGGCAGTAGCAAGAGAGAGGCAGGAGCTAGAGAGAGGCAGGAACCAACGAGAGAGGCAGGAACTTGAGAGAGAGGCTGGAGCTAGAGAGAGGCTGGAGCTAGAGAGAGGCAGGAACCAACGAGAGAGGAAGGAACTAGCGAGAGAGACAGGAGCTTGAGAGAGGCACGAGCTAGAGAGAGAGAGGCAGGAGCTAGAAAGAGGCAGGAGATAGATTGAGCCAGGAGCTAGAGAGAGGCCGGAGCTAGAGAGAGGCACGAGCTAGAGAGAGGCACGAGCTAGAGAGAGAGGCAAGAGCTAGAAAGAGGCAGGAGATAGATTGAGCCAGGAGCTAGAGAGAGGCAGGAGCTAGAGAGAGGCAGGACATAGAGAGAGGCAGGACCTAGAGAGAGGCAGGAGGTAGAGAGAGGCAGGACCTAGAGAGAGGCAGGAGCCAGAGAGAGAGGTAGGAGCTATTGAGAGGCAGGAGGTAGAGATAGAGAGAGGCAGGAGCTAGAGAGAGGCAGTAGCTAGAGAGAGGCACGAGCTAGAGAGAGGCAGGATATAGAGAGAGGCAGAAGCTAGAGAGAGACAGGAGCTAGAGAGAGGCAGGAGCTAGAGAGAGAGGCAGGAGCTAGAGAGAGGCAGGAGCTAGAGAGAGGCAGGAGCTAGAGAGAGAGGCAGAAGCTAGAGAGAAGAAGGAGCTAGAGAGAGGCAGGAGCTAGAGAGAGGCAGGAGCTAGAGAGTGGCACGAGCTAGAGAGAGGCAGGAGCTAGAGAGAGGCAGAAGCTAGAGAGAGGCAGGAGCTAGAGAGAGGCCGGAGCAAGAGAGAGGCAGGAGCTAGAGAGAGAGAAGCAGGAGCTAGAGAGAGGCCGGAGCAAGAGAGAGGCAGGAGCTAGAGAGAGGCAGGAGCTAGAGAGAGGCAAGAGCTTGAGAGAGGCAGGAGCTAGAGAGAGGCCGGAGCTAGAGAGAGAGGTAGGAGCTAGAGAGAGGCCGGAGCAAGAGAGAGGCAGGAGCTAGAGAGAGAGAGGCAGGAGCTAGAGAGAGGCAAGAGCTAGAGAGAGGAAGGAGCTAGAGAGAGGCAGGAGCTAGAGAGAAAGGCAGGAGCTAGAGAGAGGCAGGTGCTAGAGAGAGACACGAGCTAGAGAGAGGCAGCAGCTAGAGAGAGGCAGGAGCTAGAGAGAGAGGCAGGAGCTAGAGAGAGGCAGGAACTAGAGAGAGAGAGGCAGGAACTAGAGAGAGAGAGGCAGGAACTAGAGAGAGAGAGACAGGAGATAGAGAGAGGCAGGAGATAGAGAGAGGCAGGAGCTAGAGAGAGACAGGAGCTAGAGAGAGAGGCAGAAGCTCGGGAGAGGCAGGAGCTAGAGAGAGGCAGGAGCTAGAGAGAGAGGCAGGAGCTAGAGAGAGAGGAAGTAGCTAGAGAGTGGCAGAAGCTAGAGAGAGGCAGGAGCTAGAGAGAGAGGCAGAAGCTCGGGAGAGGCAGGAGCTAGAGAGAGGCAGGAGCTAGAGAGAGAGGCAGGAGCTAGAAAGAGAGGAAGTAGCTAGAGAGAGGCAGAAGCTAGAGAGAGGCAGGAGCTAGAGAGAGAGGCAGAAGCTCGGGAGAGGCAGGAGCTAGAGAGAGAGGCAGGAGCTAGAGAGAGGCAGGAGTTAGAAAGAGAGAGGCAGTAGCAAGAGAGAGGCAGGAGCTAGAGAGAGGCAGGAACCAACGAGAGAGGCAGGAACTTGAAAGAGAGGCTGGAGCTAGAGAGAGGCTGGAGCTAGAGAGAGGCTGGAGCTAGAGAGAGGCAGGAACCAACGAGAGAGGAAGGAACTAGCGAGAGAGACAGGAGCTTGAGAGAGGCACGAGCTAGAGAGAGAGAGGCAGGAGCTAGAAAGAGGCAGGAGATAGATTGAACCAGGAGCTAGAGAGAGGCAGGAGCTAGAGAGAGGCACGAGCTAGAGAGAGGCACGAGCTAGAGAGAGAGGCAAGAGCTAGAAAGAGGCAAGAGATAGATTGAGCCAGGAGCTAGAGCGAGGCAGGAGCTAGAGAGAGCAGGCAGGAGCTAGAGAGAGGCAGGAGTTAGAGAGAGAGAGAGGCAGTAGCTAGAGAGAGGCAGGAGCTAGAGAGAGGCAGGAGCTAGAGAGAGGCACGAGCTAGTGAGGGAGGCAGGAGCAAGAGAGAGGCAGGAGCTAGAGAGAGGCAGGAGCTAGAGAGAGAGGCAGGAGCTAGAGAGAGGCAGAAGCTTGTGAGAGAGGCAGGAGCTAGAGAGAGGCAGAAGCTTGTGAGAGAGGCAGGAGCTAGAGAGGAAGACACGCGCTAGAGAGAAGGCAGGAAGCACGCAGAGAGGGAGGCACGAGCTAGAGAGAGGCAGGAGCTAGAGAGAGAGGCAGGAGCTGGAGAGAGCCAGAAGCTAGAGTGAGACAGAGGCTAGAGAGAGGGGCAGGAGCTAGAGAGAGGCAGGGGCTATAGAGAGAGGCAGGAGCTAGAGAGAGTCAGAAGCTAGAGTGAGACTGAGGCTAGAGAGAGGGGCAGGAGCTAGAGAGCGGCAGGAGCTGGAGAGAGGCATCAGCTAGAGAGAGAGGCAGTAGCTTGAGAGAAGCACGAGCTGGAGAGAGGCAGCAGCTGGAGAGAGGCAAGAGCTAGAGTGAGGCAGGAACTAGAGAGAGGCAGGAGCTAGAGAGGCAGGAACTAGAGAGAGGCAGGAGCTGGAGAGAGGCAGGAGCTAGAGAGAGGCAGCAGCTAGAGAGAGGCAGCAGCTAGAGAGAGGCAGGAGCTAGAGAGAGAGGCAGGAGCTAGAGAGAGGCAGGAACTAGAGAGAGAGAGAGGCAGGAACTAGAGAGAGAGAGACAGGAGATAGAGAGAGAGGCAGGAGATAGAGAGAGGCAGGAGCTAGAGAGAGGCAGAAGCTAGAGAGAGAGAGGCAGGAACTAGAGAGAGAGAGGCAGGAGATAGAGAGAGGCAGGAGATAGAGAGAGGCAGAAGCCAGAGAGAGACAGGAGCTAGAGAGAGAGGCAGGAGCTAGAGAGAGGCAGCAGCTAGAGAGAGGCAGGAGCTAGAGAGAGACAGGAGCTAGAGAGAGAGGCAGAAGCTCGGGAGAGGCAGGAGCTAGAGAGAGGCAGGAGCTAGAGAGAGAGGCAGGAGCTAGAGAGAGAGGAAGTAGCTAGAGAGAGGCAGAAGCTAGAGAGAGGCAGGAGCTAGAGAGAGAGGCAGAAGCTCGGGAGAGGCAGGTGCTAGAGAGAGAGGCAGGAGCTAGAGAGAGGCAGGAGTTAGAAAGAGAGAGGCAGTAGCAAGAGAGAGGCAGGAACTAGAGAGAGGCAGGAACCAACGAGAGAGGCAGGAACTTGAGAGAGAGGCTGGAGCTAGAGAGAGGCTGGAGCTAGAGAGAGGCAGGAACCAACGAGAGAGGAAGGAACTAGCGAGAGAGACAGGAGCTTGAGAGAGGCACGAGCTAGAGAGAGAGAGGCAGGAGCTAGAAAGAGGCAGGAGATAGATTGAGCCAGGAGCTAGAGAGAGGCAGGAGCTAGAGAGAGGCACGAGCTAGAGAGAGGCACGAGCTAGAGAGAAAGGCAAGAGCTAGAAAGAGGCAGGAGATAGATTGAGCCAGGAGCTAGAGAGAGGCAGGAGCTAGAGAGAGGCAGGACATAGAGAGAGGCAGGACCTAGAGAGAGGCAGGAGGTAGAGAGAGGCAGGACCTAGAGAGAGGCAGGAGCCAGAGAGAGAGGTAGGAGCTATTGAGAGGCAGGAGGTAGAGATAGAGAGAGGCAGGAGCTAGAGAGAGGCAGTAGCTAGAGAGAGGCACGAGCTAGAGAGAGGCAGGATATAGAGAGAGGCAGAAGCTAGAGAGAGACAGGAGCTAGAGAGAGGCAGGAGCTAGAGAGAGAGGCAGGAGCTAGAGAGAGAGGCAGAAGCTAGAGAGAGGCAGGAGCTAGAGAGAGGCAGGAGCTAGAGAGAGAGGCAGAAGCTAGAGAGAAGGAGCTAGAGAGAGGCAGGAGCTAGAGAGAGGCAGGAGCTAGAGAGAGGCACGAGCTAGAGAGAGGCAGGAGCTAGAGAGAGGCAGAAGCTAGAGAGAGGCAGGAGCTAGAGAGAGGCAGGAGCAAAGGAGAGGCAGAAGCTAGAGAGAGGCAGGAACTAGAGAGAGGCAGAAGCTAGAGAGAGGCAGGAGCTAGAGAGAGGCAGGAGCTAGAGAGAGGCAGGAGCTAGAGAGAGGCAGAAGCTAGAGAGAGGCAGGAGCTAGAGAGAGGCAGGAGCTAGAGAGAGAGGCAGGAGCTAGAGAGAGGCAGGAGCTAGAGAGAGGCAGGAGCTAGAGAGAGGCAGGAGCTAGAGAGAGAGGAAGGAGCTAGAGAGAGGCAGAAGCTAGAGAGAGGCAGGAGCTAGAGAGAGGCAGGAGCTAGAGAGAGAGAAGCAGGAGCTAGAGAGAGAGAGGCAGGAGCTAGAGAGAGGCAGGAGTTAGAGAGAGGCAGGAGCTAGAGAGAGGCAAAAGTTAGAGAGAGACGATGGAGCTAGAGAGAGGCAGGAACTAGAGAGAGAGAGGCAGGAGATAGAGAGAGGCAGGAGCTAGAGAGAGAGGCAGGAGCTAGAGAGAGGCAGGAGCTAGAGAGAGGCAGGAGCTAGAGAGAGGCAGGAGCTAGAGAGAGGCCGGAGCTAGAGAGAGGCAGGAGCTAGAGAGTGGCAGAAGCTAGAGAGAGAGGCAGAAGCTCGCGAGAGGCAGGAGCTAGAGAGAGGCTGGAGGTAGAGAGAGGCAGGAGCTAGAGAGAGAGGAAGTAGCTAGAGAGAGGCAGAAGCTAGAGAGAGGCAGGAGCTAGAGAGAGAGGCAGAAGCTCGGGAGAGGCAGGTGCTAGAGAGAGAGGCAGGAGCTAGAGAGAGGCAGGAGTTAGAAAGAGAGAGGCAGTAGCAAGAGAGAGGCAGGAACTAGAGAGAGGCAGGAACCAACGAGAGAGGCAGGAACTTGAGAGAGAGGCTGGAGCTAGAGAGAGGCTGGAGCTAGAGAGAGGCAGGAACCAACGATAGAGGAAGGAACTAGCGAGAGAGACAGGAGCTTGAGAGAGGCACGAGCTAGAGAGAGAGAGGCAGGAGCTAGAAAGAGGCAGGAGATAGATTGAGCCAGGAGCTAGAGAGAGGCAGGAGCTAGAGAGAGGCACGAGCTAGAGAGAGGCACGAGCTAGAGAGAGAGGCAAGAGCTAGAAAGAGGCAGGAGATAGATTGAGCCAGGAGCTAGAGAGAGGCAGGAGCTAGAGAGAGGCAGGACATAGAGAGAGGCAGGACCTAGAGAGAGGCAGGAGGTAGAGAGAGGCAGGACCTAGAGAGAGGCAGGAGCCAGAGAGAGAGGTAGGAGCTATTGAGAGGCAGGAGGTAGAGATAGAGAGAGGCAGGAGCTAGAGAGAGGCAGTAGCTAGAGAGAGGCACGAGCTAGAGAGAGGCAGGATATAGAGAGAGGCAGAAGCTAGAGAGAGACAGGAGCTAGAGAGAGGCAGGAGCTAGAGAGAGAGGCAGGAGCTAGAGAGAGAGGCAGAAGCTAGAGAGAGGCAGGAGCTAGAGAGAGGCAGGAGCTAGAGAGAGAGGCAGAAGCTAGAGAGAAGGAGCTAGAGAGAGGCAGGAGCTAGAGAGAGGCAGGAGCTAGAGAGAGGCACGAGCTAGAGAGAGGCAGGAGCTAGAGAGAGGCAGAAGCTAGAGAGAGGCAGGAGCTAGAGAGAGGCAGGAGCAAGAGAGAGGCAGAAGCTAGAGAGAGGCAGGAGCTAGAGAGAGGCAGGAGCTAGAGAGAGGCAGGAGCTAGAGAGAGGCAGGAGCTAGAGAGAGGCAGGAGCTAGAGAGAGGCAGAAGCTAGAGAGAGGCAGGAGCTAGAGAGAGGCAGGAGCTAGAGAGAGAGGCAGGAGCTAGAGAGAGGCAGGAGCTAGAGAGAGGCAGGAGCTAGAGAGAGGCAGGAGCTAGAGAGAGAGGAAGGAGCTAGAGAGAGGCAGAAGCTAGAGAGAGGCAGGAGCTAGAGAGAGGCAGGAGCTAGAGAGAGAGAAGCAGGAGCTAGAGAGAGAGAGGCAGGAGCTAGAGAGAGGCAGGAGTTAGAGAGAGGCAGGAGCTAGAGAGAGGCAAAAGCTAGAGAGAGACGATGGAGCTAGAGAGAGGCAGGAACTAGAGAGAGAGAGGCAGGAGATAGAGAGAGGCAGGAGCTAGAGAGAGAGGCAGGAGCTAGAGAGAGGCAGGAGCTAGAGAGAGGCAGGAGCTAGAGAGAGGCAGGAGCTAGAGAGAGGCCGGAGCTAGAGAGAGGCAGGAGCTAGAGAGAGGCAGAAGGTAGAGAGAGAGGCAGAAGCTCGCGAGAGGCAGGAGCTAGAGAGAGGCTGGAGGTAGAGAGAGGCAGGAGCTAGAGAGAGAGGCAGAAGCTCGCGAGAGGCAGGAGCAAGAGAGAGGCAGGAGCTAGAGAGAGGCAGGAACCAACGAGAGAGGCAGGACCTTGAGAGAGAGGCCGGAGCAAGAGAGAGGCAGGAGCTAGAGAGAGAGGCCGGAGCAAGAGAGAGCCAGGAGCTAGAGAGAGAGGCAGGAGCTAGAGAGAGAGGCAGGAGCTAGAGAGAGGCAGGAGCAAGAGAGAGGCAGGAGCTAGAGAGAGAGGCAGGAGCTAGAGAGAGGCCGGAGCAAGAGAGAGGCAAGAGCTAGAGAGAGAGGCCGAAGCAAGAGAGAGAGACAGGAGCTAGAGAGAGGCCGGAGCAAGAGAGAGGCAAGAGCTAGAGAGAGAGGCCGGAGCAAGAGAGAGAGGCAGGAGCTAGAGAGAGGCCGGAGCAAGAGAGAGGCAGGAGCTAGAGAGAGGCAGGACCTAGAGAGAGGCAGGATCTAGAGAGAGGCAGGAGCTAGAGAGAGAGGCAGGAGCTAGAGAGAGGCTGGCGCAAGAGAGAGACAGGAGCTAGAGAGAGGCAGGAGCTAGAGAGAGGCAAGAGCTTGAGAGAGGCAGGAGCTAGAGAGAGAGAAGCAGGAGCTAGAGAGAGGCCGGAGCAAGAGAGAGGCAGGAGCTAGAGAGAAAGAAGCAGGAGCTAGAGAGAGGCCGGAGCAAGAGAGAGGCAGGAGCTAGAGAGAGGCAGGAGCTAGAGAGAGGCAAGAGCTTGAGAGAGGCAGGAGCTAGAGAGAGGCCGGAGCTAGAGAGAGAGGTAGGAGCTAGAGAGAGGCCGGAGCAAGAGAGAGGCAGGAGCTAGAGAGAGAGAGGCAGGAGCTAGAGAGAGGCAAGAGCTAGAGAGAGGAAGGAGCTAGAGAGAGGCAGGAGCTAGAGAGAAAGGCAGGAGCTAGAGAGAGGCAGGTGCTAGAGAGAGACACGAGCTAGAGAGAGGCAGGTGCTAGAGAGGGAGGCAGGAGCAACAGAGAGGCAGGAGATAGAGAGAGGCAGGAGCTAGAGAGATAGGCAGGAGCTAGAGAGAGGCAAGAGCTAGAGAGAGGCAGGAGCTAGAGAGAGGCATGAGCTAGTGAGAGAGGCAGGAGCTAGAGAGAGAGAGGCAGGAGCTAGAGAGAGAGAGAGGAAGGAGCTAGAAAGAAGCAAGAGATAGAGATAGAGGCAGGAGCTAGAGAGAACAGGGAGATAGAGGGAGGCAGGAGCTAGAGAGAGACAGGAGCTAGAGAGAGGCAAGAGATAGAGAGAGAGGCAGGAGCTATAGAGAGGCAGGAGCTAGAGAGAGAGGCAGGAGCTAGAGAGAACAGGGAGATAGAGGGAGGCAGGAGCTAGAGAGAGACAGGAGCTAGAGAGAGGCAAGAGATAGAGAGAGAGGCAGGAGCTAGAGAGAGAGGCAGGAGCTAGAGAGAGAGAGGAACTAGAGAGAGGCAGGAGCTAGAGAGAGAGAGAGAGGCAGGAGCTTGAGGGAGAGGCAGGAGTTAGAGAGAGAGAGAGAGGCAGGAGCTTGAGGGAGAGGCAGGAGGTAGAGAGAGAGAGGCAGGAGCTTGAGGGAGAGGCAGGAGCTAGAGAGAGGCAGGAGCTAGAGAGAGAGGCAGGAGCTAGAGAGAGGCAGGAGCTAGAGAGAGAGAGAGAGGCAGGAGCTTGAGGGAGAGGCAGGAGCTAGAGAGAGGCAGGAGCTCGGTAGAGGTTGGAGCTCGGTAGAGGCAGGGGCAAGAAAGAGGCAGGAGATAGTGAGAGGCAGGAGCTCGAGAGAGAGGTAGGAGCTAGAGTTTGGCAGGAGCTAGAGTTTGGCAGGAGCTAGAGAGAGAGAGGCAACAGCTAGACAGAGAGGCATGAGTTAGAGAGAGGCAGGAGCTAGAGAAGGAGTCAAGAGCAAGAGAGAGGCAGGAGCTAGTGAGAGAGGCAGGAGCTAGAGAGAGGCAGGAGATAGAGAGAGGCAGGAGCTAGAGAGAAGCAGGAGATGGGGAGGGAGGCAGGAGCTAGAGAGAGGCAGGAGCTAGAGAGAGAGGCAGGAGCTAGAGAGAGCCAGGAGCTAGAGTGAGACAGTAGCTAGAGAGAGAGGCAGCAGCTAGAGAGAGGCAGGAGCTAGAGAGAGAGGCAGGAGCCAGAGAGAGGCAGGAGCTCGTTAGAGGCAGGAGCTAGAGAGAGGCAGGAGCTAGAGAGAGAGGTAGGAGTTAGAGAGAGGCAGGAGCTAGAGAGAGAGGCAGGAAGTAGAGAGAGGCAGGAGCTAGAGAGAGGCAGAAGCTAGAGAGAGAGGTAGGAGCTAGAGAGAGAGGTAGGAGCTAGAGAGAGGCAGAAGCTAGAGAGAGAGGCAGGAGCTAGAGAGAGGCAGGAGCTAGAGAGAGGCAGGAGCTAGAGAGAGAGGCAGAATCGAGAGAGAGGCAGGATCTAGAGAGAGACAGGAGCTAGAGAGAGAGGCAGGAGCTAGAGAGAGGCAGAAGCTAGAGAGAGGCAGGAGCTAGAGAGAGGCAGGAGCTAGAGAGAGGCAGAAGCTCGGGAGAGGCAGGAGCTAGAGAGAGGCAGGAGCTAGAAAGAGGCAGCATCTAGAGTGAGAGAGGCAGTAGCTAGAGAGAGGTAGGAGCTAGAGAGACAGGAGCTAGAGAGAGGCAGGAGCTAGAGAGAGACGTGAGCTAAAGAGAGGCAGGAGCTAGAGACAATCAGGAGCGCGAGAGGGAAGCAGGAGCTAGAGAGAGAGGCAGGAGCTAGTGAGAGAGGCAGGAGCTAGAGAGAGAGGCAAGAGCAAGAGAGAGGAAGGAGCTAGAGAGAGAGAGAGGCAGGAGAGCCAGAGAGAGGCAGGAGCTAGAGAGAGGGCAGGAGCAGGAGAGAGAGTGCCAGGAGCTAGAGAGAGGCAACAGCTAGAGAGAGGCAGGAGCTTGAGAGAGGCATGAGCTAGAGAGAGGCAGGAGCTAGAGAGAGAGGCAGGAAATAGAGAGAGGCAAGAGCTAGAGAGAGAGGCAGGAGCTAGAGAGAGGCAGGAGCTATAGAGTGGCAAGAGCTAGAGAGAGGCAGGAGCTAGAGAGAGAGGCAGGAGCTAGAGAGAGGAAGGAGCTATAGAGTGGCAAGAGCTAGAGAGAGGCAGGAGCTAGAGAGAGAGGCAGGAGCTAGAGAGAGACTGGCAGGAGCTAGAGAGAGGCAGGAATTAGAGAGAGAGGAAGGAGCTAGAGAGAGGCAGGAGCAAGAGAGAGAGTGGCAGGAGCTAGAGAGAGGCAGGAATTAGAGAGAGAGGCAGGAGCTAGAGAGAGGAAGGAGCTCGTTAGAGGCAGGAGCTAGAGAGAGAGGCAGGAGCTAGAGAGAGAGGCAGGAGCTAGAGAGAGAGGCAGGAGCTAGAGAGAGGCAGGAGCTAGAGAGAGGCAGAAGCTAGAGAGAGAGGCAGGAGCTAGAGAGAGGCAGGAGCTCGGAAGAGGCAGGAGCTAGAGAGAGAGGCAGGAGCTAGAGAGAGGCAGGAGCTAGCGAGTGGCAGTAGCTAGAGAGAAAGGCAGGAGCTAGAGAGAGAGCCAGGAGCTAGAGAGAGGCAGGAGCTAGAGAGAGGCAGGAGCTAGAGAGAGAGGCAGGATCTAGAGAGAGAGGCAGGAGCTAGAGAGAGGAAGAAGCTAGAGAGAGGCAGGAGCTAGAGAGAGGCAGGAGCTAGAGAGAGACAGGAGCTAGAAAGAGGCAGCATATTGAGAGAAGCAGGAGGTAGAGAGAGTTAGGAGCTAGAGAGAGGCAACAGCTAGAGAGAGGCAGGAGCTATAGAGTGGCAAGGGCTAGAGAGAGGCAGGAGCTAGAGAGAGAGGCAGGAGCTAGAGAGAGAGAGGCAGAAGCTAGAGAGAGGCAGGAGTTAAAGAGAGAGAGGAAGGAGCTAGAGAGAGGCAGGAGCCCGTTAGAGGCAGGAGCTAGAGAGAGGCAGGAGCCCGTTAGAGGCAGGAGCTAGAGAGAGAGACAGGAGCTAGATAGAGAGGCAGGAGCTAGTGAGAGGAAGGAGCTAGAGAGGGAGGCAGGAGCTAGAGAGAGGCAGAAGCTAGAGAGAGAGGCAGGAGGTAGAGAGAGACAGAAGCTAGGGAGAGAGGCAGGAACTAGAGAGAGGCAGGAGCTAGAGAGAGAGGCAGGAGATGGAGAGAGTCAGGAGCTAGAGAGAGGCAGGAGCTAGCGAGTGGCAGGAACTAGAGAGAGAGGCAGGAGCTAGAGAGAGGCCGGAGCAAGAGAGAGGCAGGAGCAAGAGAGAGAGGCCGGAGCTAGAGAGAGGCAGGAGCTAGAGAGAGAGGCCGGAGCAAGAGAGAGAGGCAAGAGCTAGAGAGAGGCCGGAGCAAGAGGGAGCCAGGAGCTAGAGAGAGAGGCAGGAGCTAGAGAGAGAGGCAGGAGCTAGAGAGAGGCCGGAGCAAGAGAGAGCCAGGAGCTAGAGAGAGAGGCTGGAGCTAGATAGAGGCAGAAGCTAGAGAGAGGCAGGAGCTAGAGAGAGGCAGGAGCTAGAGAGAGGCAGAAGCTCGGTAGAGGCAGGAGCTAGAGAGAGGCAGGAGCTAGAGAGAGACAGGAGCTAGAGAGAGGCAGAAGCTGGGGAGAGGCAGGAGCTAGAGAGAGGCAGGAGCTAGAATGAGGCAGGAGCTAGAGAAAGAGGCAGGACCTAGAAAGAGGCAGGAGCTGGAGAGAGGCAGGAGCTAGAGAGAGGCATGAGCTAGAAAGAGGTAGGAGCTAGAGAGAGGCAGGAGCTAGAGAGAGGCAGGAGCTAGAGAGAGGCAGGAGCTAGAGAGAGGCCGGAGCAAGAGAGAGCCAGGAGCTAGAGAGAGAGGCAGGAGCTAGAGAGAGGCAGAAGCTAGAGAGAGGCAGGAGCTAGAGAGAGGCAGGAGCTAGAGAGAGGCAGAAGCTCGGTAGAGGCAGGAGCTAGAGAGAGGCAGGAGCTAGAGAGAGGCAGGAGCTAGAGAGAGGCAGGAGCTAGAGAGAGGCAGAAGCAGGGGAGAGGCAGGAGCTAGAGAGAGGCAGGAGCTAGAATGAGGCAGGAGCTAGAGAAAGAGGCAGGACCTAGAAAGAGGCAGGAGCTTGAGAGAGGCAGGAGCTAGAGAGAGGAATGAGCTAGAAAGAGGTAGGAGCTAGAGAGAGGCAGGAGCTAGAGAGAGGCAGGAGCTAGAGAGAGGCAGGAGCTAGAGAGAGGCAGGAGCTAGAGAGAGGCAGGAGCTAGAGAGACGCATTAACTAGAGAGAAAGGCAGGAGCTAGAGAGATGCAGGAGCTAGAGAGAGGCAGGAGCTAGAGAGAGGCAGGAGCTAGTGAGAGGCAGGATCTAGAGAGAGGCAGGAGCTAGAGAGAGGCAGAAGCTAGAGAGAGAGGCAGGAGCTAGAGAGAGGCAGAAGCTCGGGAGAGGCAGGAGTTAGAGAGCGGCCGGAGCTAGAAAGAGGCAGGAGCTAGAGAAAGAGGCAGGAGCTAGAGAGAGGCAAGAGCTTGAGAGAGGCAGGAGCTAGAGAAAGGCATGAGCTAGAAAGAGGTAGGAACTAGAGATACGCAGGAGCTAGAGAGAGGCATTAACTAGAGAGAGAGGTAGGAGCTAGAGAGAGGCAGGAGCTAGAGAGAGGCAGGAGCTAGAGAGATAGGCAGGAGCTAGTGAGAGGCAGGAGCTAGAGAGAGACAGGAGCTAGAGAAAGAGCGCCTGACAGCTGGGTGGACAGCGCTTTGAATTCGAAGTTCTGAGGTTCCGGGTTCGATCCCCGGTGGAGGTGGAGACAAATGGGCAAAATGTTTCTTGCAACCTGATGCCTCTGTAACATAGCAGTAAATAGGTACCTGAGAGTTAGACAGCTTCTACTGGCTGCTTCATGGGATGGTGTAACAAAAAGGAGGCCTGCACGAGAACACTAAGCCCCGAAATCATCTCAAAGTAACCTCAAGATATCTACAATGTGGCAGAGTCAAACGGGGGTGCACATGGCTATAGGAGTAGATACGGTGACCAGAAAGAGATTACAGATATCCTCACAACCAACGCAACCAAAAAGAAAAGCTCAAGAAGCAACTTGAGGAAATTCAGCAGGTGTTGTAGTCGTACAGATACAGCCACACTGGACCTTTGAGGAGGTGTCTGAGGACTCTGCTTCAGCAGGAGCACTTACTAGGAACAGCAACATTTGGGGGCATGACGAGAGCCTTGGGAAGAATATTACAAATGCAGTGAAACTTGCCTGAAGGTAATAGCTGCCACTGTCACGAGGAGCGAGAGCCAGAATTATAATACTTGGGCATTACAATAACAGAGAGGACAATTATTAGGAGAAAGCGCCAAGCCATTTACGACTATATAGCACTGGGAATACGGTATGGGGACTGAGAGGAGGAATGGTGCCCAACCACTTAGACAGTCGGGGATTGAACGCCCAGAGAAATAGACTGGAAAAGTAAAGACCTCCATGGAGGTGATGAGACATGGAGGGTGTGACGATAATCTCTTTCAAGAGAGATTGAGCCTGCTCTTCCCTACACATTTACGTCATTCAAGTACATGATACTATATTGAAGATACGTCCACCAGTATCGCCAAACGTTTTGCCCAGGAAGCAAAGCGTACCATGCACAACCAGACACACCGGCTTCCACCCGCCGTAAACCAGCAAACTACTCATTCTTCGCCTGCCTGTTGCTGATTGGCTGGTGTGTCGCCGCACCTGCACTCACGCCACTTCATGAGTCGACGTCTGGGTCAGCAGCACGCCGTCTCCTCAGAATATCTCTGTGCTCCTTGGAGTTGACATCTCTCTATAGTAGACTAAAGCTCTGGCTGTCGTGTACTAAGGGAGGTGGCAGCTTGAAGCCAGTATTCTCAGCACCTCACCTGATTTATTTAACTTGCACTTACTTGTCTTAGAGTAAATTTTCACTGACCTTAATTATTCATGTTGTTTTGTTTGTTGACTCGTTTTGAATTTTACGAGATTGTCTTTATTCATATCTTGTTTTCTAGAGTAATTAACATTTCATTGTTTATACTTTGTGTTTTGAGTGTCTTCCCATTACCTTACCACAGACAAAAGGACAATCTTCTCTTTTTTTTGTTATGTGACGAGGCCCTGCCCCCAGCTTTTGAAACAGCCGAACACCAACGCTTTACCGTCACAAGGGCAAAACTGGTAGATACAGCAGATAAGCACTTCTTGAAACCACATTTTACAGACCCAACAAGAGTACAGGGAGATGACCCACCAGCAACACTACACTTGGTGTTTACCCAAAACGAGGCTGATGAGGAGAAGAGAGAGTATGAGATGACCCGAGGGGCAGGTGATCACTGCATTATCATGTCTCTGTACATAAAGGAGCTAAAGGAATTGGATAGACCAAGAAACACGCTAAGGAATGAGACACTACAGTAAAGAGGAATTTTCTGAGTGAAGTCCAGTGAGAGAGGGAACTGGAAGGGAAGATAACAAGTTATATGATGGAAGTTATTGCTCAGAAATGTACAGCTACAACGGAGCTGTACATCCCACTCAAAAAGGAGGTGAATGAAAAAGGCAAAGTAAACCCTGGTTTAACAAGCATTGCAGAGAAGCACAGGAGATGAACGGAAGAGCATGGAAACAGTACAGAGAGCTTGGGTCAAAGAAAAATAGAGACGCACTATAGAGCGTCAGAAAAGAGTACACGAGAGTCAGGAAGGAAGCTGAGAGGCAATTGGAAAACGACATAGCAGCAAAGCAAAGTACTTTTATAGCCATATAAAGAGAAAAACAAGTCGGAGACCATGTGACAAGGCTAAAGAGACGAGGGGGAAGTCTTATGGAAAACAGAAAAGAAGTGTGTGTGTGTTGTCCAGGTCTTTACAATGGAACCAATGAGGAGACCAGAGTTGAGTGATGAAAAGCCAGAGGAAATACTGAATGACATAGTAGTCACTGTGGCAGTGGTTAAAAAACACCTAAAGGAATTAAATGTAACAAAATCAATTGGGTAAGACTTAATATTACCATGGCTACTGAAGGAGCCTGCAGAGGTAGTATGTCACCCACTAACTGAAGTTTTTAGTAAAACACTTGAAATAGGAATTCCTCCAGAATTAGGGAAAAAGGCAAATGTAGTCCCAATATTGAAGAAAGGGGATGGACAGGAGGCAAGATTCCAATTGTCCCACTGTCTCTCAACTTAAAGATGCTGTCCTTGTCTTCTTTGTCTATTCCCCTCAGTCTCTTATATGTTGTTATCATATCTACTAAGATATGATAATATGATAAAGTTGATACGTAGATACTAGATACGTTGTTCTAGTGAGAAGAGTGGAGCACGAGTGAGGATAAGCTGTGTAACAGAAGGGCACCATGGATAGAGAAATGAAAAGTTATGCCTGACACACATGATAGAATTCTGTGACAAGGTTTCTAGAATACGACAGGAAAAAGAAGGCTGGGTAGACTGCATTTTCCTGGATTGTCAAAATGCATTTGATACTGTTTCTCATAAAAGGCTCGTGTACTAGATGGAAAAGCAAGCTGGGATAATTGGCAAAACACTGAACTAGGAAAGGGAATATCTAAAAGACAGAAGACAGTCACAGTCATAGGTGAGGCCTCCAACTGGAGAAATGTTAACAAGTGGGGTTTCCCCGAGGATCGGCCCTGGGACCACTACTGTTCCTAAGTTATGCTAATAATTTACCCGAGGGAGTGAGCTCGTACATGTCAGCGTTTGCCGATGATGCCTAAATAATGAATGTAAAAACAGAGGAGGACTGCGGAAGGTTACATAATAACCTTAACAAACTACAGGAGTGGTCAAACAAATGGTTGCTGGAGTTTAATCCTAATAAGTGTAGGGTAATGAAGATGGGGGAAGGGAGAAAGAAGACTAGAAGGTGTCTACACCATTCATGAAGGCAACTGCAGGAATCTGAGAGAGAAAGAGATTTGGGAGGGGGATATAACTCCATCACTAACACCAGAGGCACACACACAGGCACGGTGACATCAGCAGCATATGGGATGCTGGCAGACATTAGAAAACCGTTTAGAAACCTAAATCTGGACGCGTTCTAGGCTATCTAGACAGCTTTTGTTAGACCAGAACTGGAATATACAGCACCTGCTTGGTATCCATACCTTGTGAAACAAAACTAACCGAAAAGTGCAAAGGTTAGCAACTAGATTAGTGCCAGAGCTTCAGAAAGTTACGTTATGAGGATAGGCTGAAGGAACTGTATCTCACAACCTTGAAGGACAGAAAAAATAGAGGAGATATGATAACAACGTACAAGATATTGATGGGAATAGACAAGGTGGACAAGGACAGCATCTTTAAGTTGTGGGATAGTAGGGCAAGAGGACACAAGTGGAAGCTGGAATCTCAAATGAGTCGAAGAAGTGTAAGGAAACACTCGTACCCTGCACGGATGTTCAACAAGTGGAATGCACCAAGGGAAGAAGTTGTGGAAGCCACCTCCTTTCACAACTTTACGGAAATGTGATCCAAAGATAGTGATTGTTAGAATAGTGAAACTTTAACCCCCACGGGTATAACAAGGCTGGTAGGCGGAGCATAGAGAGCTAGACCCCCCTTGCTAGTAGTCATTAATAGGTCAGTACAATGAGGCCTAGTGTGAGATAAAGCCACGCTAGAGTGAAGTGTGAGGTACAGACCTGCCAGCGGGAGGTGAGGCACAGTGTGAGGTACAGACCTGCCAGCGGGAGGTGAGGCACAGTGTGAGGTACAGACCTGCCAGCGGGAGGTGAGGCAGTGTGAGGTACAGACCTGCCAGCGGGAGGTGAGGCACAGTGTGAGGTACAGACCTGCCAGCGGGAGGTGAGACACAGTGTGAGGTACAGACCTGCCAGCGGGAGGTGAGGCAGTGTGAGGTACAGACCTGCCAGTGGGAGGTGAGGTACAGTGTGAGGTACAGACCTGCCAGTGGGAGGTGAGGCACAGTGTGAGGTACAGACCTGCCAGCGGGAGGTGAGGCAGTGTGAGGTACAGACCTGCCAGTGGGAGGTGAGGTACAGTGTGAGGTACAGACCTGCCAGTGGGAGGTGAGGCACAGTGTGAGGTACAGACCTGCCAGCGAGAGGTGAGGTACAGACCTGCCAGCGAGAGTTGAGGCACAGTGTGAGGTACAGACCTGCCAGCGAGAGGTGAGGCACAGTGTGAGGTACAGACCTGCCAGCGGGAGGTGAGGTACAGACCTGCCAGTGGGAGGTGAGGCCCAGTGTGAGGTACAGACCTGCCAGCGAGAGGTGAGGCACAGTGTGAGGTACAGACCTGCCAGTGGGAGGTGAGGCACAGTGTGAGGTACAGACCTGCCAGCGGGAGGTGAGGTACAGACCTGCCAGTGGGAGGTGAGGCACAGTGTGAGGTACAGACCTGCCAGCGAGAGGTGAGGCACAGTGTGAGGTACAGACCTGCCAGCGGGAGGTGAGGTACAGACCTGCCAGTGGGAGGTGAGGCACAGTGTGAGGTACAGACCTGCCAGCGGGAGGTGAGGCACAGTGTGAGGTACAGACCTGCCAGCGGGAGGTGAGGCACAGTGTGAGGTACAGACCTGCCAGTGGGAGGTGAGGCACAGTGTGAGATACAGACCTGCCAGTGGGAGGTGAGGCAGTGTGAGGTACAGACCTGCCAGTGGGAGGTGAGGCAGTGTGAGGTACAGACCTGCCAGCGGGAGGTGAGGCACAGTGTGAGGTACAGACCTGCCAGCGGGAGGTGAGGCACAGTGTGAGGTACAGACCTGCCAGCGAGAGGTGAGGCACAGTGTGAGGTACAGACCTGCCAGTGGGAGGTGAGGCACAGTGTGAGGTACAGACCTGTCAGCGAGAGGTGAGGCACAGTGTGAGGTACAGACCTGCCAGTGGGAGGTGAGGCAGTGTGAGGTACAGACCTGCCAGCGGGAGGTGAGGCACAGTGTGAGGTACAGACCTGCCAGCGAGAGGTGAGACACAGTGTGAGGTACAGACCTGCCAGCGAGAGGTGAGGGGCTCCAGGTTGTGAAGGAAGGTGTAGTCAGCGTGGGTAGTGTAGGTGATGGACTGGTTACAGGGGAAGGTGCGGAGGGCGGGGATGTAGTTCTCCAGGACCCAGTACTCTCCCCGCTGGTACACGGACGGCTTCAACCCTCCACTCACGCACTCACTGGCATCCCCGTACATCTTCCGCATCACTGAGTCATTGGCTTCCTCCTCCTCTTCTTCTTCCTCTTTAACCCATTCACATACAACTTCTTCTAGTGACACATTCATTTGCCTTCAAAGTTGACAGAAATGATAAAAACAGATTTGAGGTAGCAATAGATTTAAGTGAATCTATATAAATAAAAATGTATATGTTCGTTTGTTCAAAATCGCTAATCTCCGAAAGTTCTTCACCGAGTACTTTGAAATTTTCACACAATGTTCCATTTGCATCCGAGCGGGTGTTTATATATATACTATATAGATGTGACGTCTGTGATGGGAAAAAACATGTTTATTTTTAAAAACTGTAAAAACATGTGTTTTTCATGTAAGGGATATCTTCAAAACCTCTTTACCGAATGCTTCGAAATTTTGACACAACGTTGCATTCGAATAGGCGCGTTTTTATATACCTACTATATACATGCCTCACCTGTGACAGGATTTTTTTTAAGAACTGCGCCATCTGTTGGACGTAATAGCAACACACGCTGTAATCTGTGAAAGTTCTTCACCGATTGCTTTGAAATTTTGACACATCATTCCATTCGAATATGCGCGTGTTTTTATATACCTACAATATAGATGCCACACCTGTGACAGGTAAAAACATTTTTTTTTTTTTTAAGAAACAACGCCATATGTTGCACATAAAAGCAACACATGCTATATTAAGTATGTTACGATTCCATTTCAAGGTTTCCGATTGCATTAACAAATTGAATTTTCATAGATTTTGATTTATTTTAATTTTGATTTAATTATTTTGTGTGACATTGTGTTGGAATTTAACTGTGTTTTTTACCATACCCATCATTTCGTAAGTATACGTATAGATGCCACTCCTGTGACAGGTAAAAATTTTTTTTTTAAGAAACAGCGCCATCTGTTGCAAGCAAGAGCAACACAAACTTTAATAAATATGTTACGATTCCATTTCAATGTTTCCGATTACATTGACAAATTGAATTTTCATAGATTTCAATTTATTTAAATTTTAATTTAATTGTTTTGTGTGACATTGCATTGGATTTGAGCTGTGTTGTTTACCATACCGTTCATTTCGGGAGTATAGTTTATTTTTTATTTTTCATTGCTTTTCATTTTGTTTTTTAACTGTTCTACTTATTTTTCAGTGATGGGAACATCAGATCGTTTGATGTTCCCATTTTTCTGATGGGAATATAAGATCATTTGGGAATGCATCAGACGAAGGAGTGGGGAATGGTGGGGAAGATGAGGGGATGAGAGTGGGGAATGGTGGGGAGGACAAGGGACAAAAGTGGGGGAAGATGGGGAAGACGAGGGGACAGGGATGGGATGATGGCGGTGAGGACGAAGGGAGGGGAGAGTGGGGGATGTTGGGAATGAGGGGACGGGGGAGTGGAGGATGGTGTGGAGGACTAGGGAACAGGGAAGTGGGGGATGGTTTGGAGGACGAGAGGACGGGAAAGGGGGATAATTATGGAGAGAACAGGGGAGTGTAGTATGGAGACGGGGACGAGGGGACAGGGAAATGGAGAATGGTGAGGACAGGGGGATAGTGGAATGGGGGATGGTAGGGAGGACGAGGGGACTGGAGAGGGGGGAATGGTTGGGAGAACAAGGGGACGGGGGAGTGGGGAATGGTGGAGACAATGAGGGGACGGGGGAGTGGGGAATGGTGGAGACAATGAGGGGACGGGGGAGTGGGGAATGGTGGAGACAATGAGGGGACGGGGGAGTGGGGTATGGTGGGGAGAATGAGGGGACGGGGGAGTGGGGTATGGTGGGGAGAATGAGGGGACGGGGGAGTGGGGGATGGTGGGGAGAATGAGGGGACGGGGGAGTGGGGGATGGTGGGGAGGACGAGGGTGATGGGGGAGGGGGGGGGAAGGAGGTTAGGACAGGGGGGGGGGAGAGGAGAGGGGTTGCTGTGGCTCTGCAATGCATGCACATTGCTGAGCCATAGCGTGGCTGGGTACAGCTAGTATTTTAACATATTCTGAAAGTTTAAGTTGATGTAGCGTCTCGTAGCTTCGTGTTCAGAAGGCCCCACAACCTGTCCCAGACCAAACTGAGATTCTAAGGACAATATTGCATTAGAAAACGCCACAATTTATCTTGAAGTTTCCACTGCAGACATTGTGTAGGGCTATCTATACCTATAAGAGAGAAAGTCTGTGTGGTTCTTTTACTGTTTGTCTCTACAATGATGAAGGCCAGACTCCTGGGCCCTCGCTCATTTTTTCAGGATGAATGGTCTGGGGTGCTGGTCGGACATAGGCTAGTTGCGGTCGCAGTAAATTAAGATAGAACAACTTGCCAGGGTCACATATTAACTCCAGAACTGATTTTGGTACTGCCTGCCAGCTACGTCTGGCATATATTAAAACAAATTGTCTGATAGTAATATAAAAATTATACAGAGATTTTGGAAAAATTTAAAACTTTCTGATCATACATTGCCCACAGCAGCATAGAGCAAACGGTTCTCTGACAGTTTCAATGGCTTTCTTAAAGCCAATGGGAACTATTACAAATATTTTACTTTTTCTGAGGAGGAAGAGAGAGAGGAGTTGACATGGGTAAGAGAGGGAGAGAGAGAGGGAGAGAGAGAGAGAGAGAGAGAGAGAGAGAGAGAGAGAGAGAGAGAGAGAGAGAGAGAGAGAGAGAGAGAGAGAGAGACGAGTTGACATGGGTGAGAGAGGGAGACAGAGAGGAGTTGACATGGGTGGTTACCTTGAGATGATTTCGGGGCTTAGCGACCCCGCGGCCCGGTCGTCGACCAAGCTTCCTCGTTGCTGGACTGGTCAACCAGGCTGTTGGACGCGGCTGCTCGCAGCCTGACGGATGAGTCAGCCTGGTTAATCAGGTATCCTTTAGAGGTGTTTGTCAAGTTTTCTCTTGAACACTGTGAGGGGGTCAGCCAGTTATGCCCTTTATGGGTAGTTGAAGCATGTTGAACAGTTCTCTCTCAGAGTACCTACTGCACCTCGGCTCTTCAACGGGGGTATTCTGCACATCCTGCCATTTCTTCTGGTCTCGTGAGATGTTATTTCTGTGTGCAGGTTTCAGACCAGCCCCTCTACTATTTTCCGCGTGTAAATTATTATGTATCTCTCCCACCTGTGCTCAAGAGAATACAGATTTAGGCTCTTTATTCGGTCCCAAAAGTTTAGATGTTTTACTGAGTGGATTCTAGCAGTAAAAGATCTCTGCACGCAGTTTCTCCAGCTTTGAAAGGGGCTGTCATTGTGCAGCAGTATTCCGCTCTTGAGAGCAATAGCGTCTTGAAAAGTATCATCATCGGTATAGTATCTCTAGTGTGAAAGGTTCTTGTTATCCAACCTGTCATTTTTCTTGCAGTTGTGACGGCTACTTTATTGTGTTCTTTAAAAGTAAGGTCTTCCGAAATGAGTACACCCAAATCCTTTACATTGCCTTTTCGTTCTATGTTATGATATGACTGCGTTTTTGTACATGATTTCCGTTTTTATATTTTAATTTTTTCCGTAGCGCATGAGCTGGAACTTATCTTTGTTATACACCATATTATATTCTGTAGCCCATAGAAAGACCTGATATACATCTGATTCGAGGTTTCCCATGTATATATGTTGACTACTCTCATAAAAATCCTAGTGTCATCTGCAAAGGATGATACAGTACTATAGATTGTGTCCTTGTCTATATCCGATTAGAGAATGAGGAAAAGTACTGGAGCAAGCACAGTACCCTGGGGGACTGAGCTCTTCACGGTTGATGGACCGGATTTTATTTTGTTGACTATTACACATTGGGTTCTGTTAGTAAGGAAATTGTAGATCCATCTGCCTATTTTTCCGGTAATTCCTTTTGAACGCCTTTTATGTGCAATGATTACATTGCACATGATTACATTAGTCGAAGGCTTTTGCGAAATCTCGGTAAATTACATCAGCATTTTGTTTGTCTTCTATAGCACCTAATGCCATGTCATAGTGGTCCAGCAACTGTGATAGGCAAGAGCGTCCTGTTCTGAAGCCATGTGACTCCGTAAATGAGGAAATAAGGCAAAGGCAAAAAATTACAGACCGATAGCATTACATCACACATCATAAAAATCTTTGAGAGTACAAGATAAAAAAAATACATGGAATCTGAAACCATGTTGTCCGGGGTTATGGAGATGCTGTGATTCCATGTATTTTTTTATCTTGCACTCTCAAAGATTTTTATGATGTGTGATGTAGTGCTATCGGTCTGTAATTTTTTGCCTTTGCCTTATTTCCTCCTTTACGGAGTGGTGCTATCACTGCTGCTTTTAGTATGTCAGCGATAGTGCCAGTATCTAGGCTGTGTCTCCAAAAAATGCGAAGGGCCTGCGATAGTGTTTTTTTTTCTTCATGAATAGAAAGTTCCAAGAGTCAGGGCCTGTTGCAGAGTGCATAGGCATACTGTCTATGGCTTCTTCAAAATCTAGTGGGGATAGGGCGACGTCTGATATATGATTTGATGTTGGTATCATATCCATTAAAAATTCATTTGGGTTATCAATCTTCAGTGTGTTTAGTAGTTAGCTGAAAACAGAGTCGTACTGCTTCCTCAGTATTTCGCTCATTTCTTTGTTGTCATCAGTGAAAGTTCCATCTCCCTTTCGCAGGGGCTCGATACTAGATGTGGTTTTTGAACTTGATTTTGCATAGGAGAAAAAATATTTCGGATTTCTCTCAATTTCACTAATGGCCTTTTGCTCTCTTTGCCTCTCCTGGGCTTTCTATGATTCTTGTAGCTTTAGTTCAATTGTTTCTATTTCTCTACCTAACCTTCTTCGCCGTTCTTGAGATAGGGTGCGACTCTCAAGTTGGTTCGCGATTCGTTTTCTTCGCCTATATAGGGAACGACGTTCCCGTTCCAATCTGCATCTATTCCTTTTTTCCTTAGGGGTATGCGGTTTGAGCATATTTCTTGTGCTACTGAGCTTATTTTTCCCAGGCACTGGTTCAGGTTATCATTTTCTAGCTGTTCTTTTCAGCTTATTTCTGTGAAGGTTTATTTGCTCCCAATATATCTGTTTATTATTGAAGTTGAATTTGCTGAAATCTTCTCCACCAGGAATCGTGACTGGTTCTTAAGGTCTATTCCCCATTCTTATCAGAACTTCAATTAGGTTGTGATCTGAGTAACAGGTATTTGTAATCATCCCACCCTATATCCTGTGTTTCCTGTCACATCTGAAAAGATTGTACTCCGAAATCCAAATTTCACCATCATGGTAGTCCTTGGTGTGTGTTTCCATTAGGGCTGCAAACACTGCATTTGCCTCATGTAGGAGGCCATCTATGAAGTGCGTGTGAGAGAGAGAGAGAGAGAGAGAGAGAGAGAGAGAGAGAGAGAGAGAGAGAGAGAGAGAGAGAGAGAGAGAGAGAGAGAGAGAAAGAAAGAGAGAGAGACAGAGAAAGACAAAGAGAGAAAGAGAAAGAAAGAGAGAGCGACAGAGAGAGAGAGACAAAGAGAGAGAGAGAGGAGTTGACATTAGTGAGAGAGGGAGAGCTCTATTTTTATCGTTGTAATATTTCAACACATTATGCATGGATATGCAAAAAAGAGCAGAAATAATTGATTAATCTTATTATGGGCGTAAATGTCCCGAGTCTTTAACCATCTTAAGACCCCAGTCCCTCTTTTATTCTCACCACCAGGATCATGGCCCTGACCCTCCACCCACCACCAGGATCATGGCCCTGGCCCTCCACCCACCACTAGGATCATGGCCCTGGCCCTCCACCCACCACCAGGATCATGGCCCTGGTCCTCCACCCACCACCAGGATCATGGCCCTGGCCCTCCACCCACCACCAGGATCATGGCCCTGGTCCACCACCCACCACCAGGATCATGGCCCTGGTCCTCCACCCACCACCAGGATCATGGCCCTGGCCATCCACCTTCCACCAGGATCATGGCCCTAGCTATCCACCTTACACCAGGATCATGGCCCTGGCCATCCACCTTCCACCAGGATCATGGCCCTGGCCATCCACCTTCCACCAGGATCATGGCCCTGGCCATCCACCTTCCACCAGGATCATGGCCCTGGCTATCCACCTTCCACCAGGATCATGGCCCTGGCCATCCACCTTCCACCAGGATCATGGCCCTGGCCCTCCACCTTCCACCAGGATCATGGCCCTGGCCATCCACCTTCCACTAGGATCATGGCCCTGGCCATCCACCTTCCATCAGGATCATGGCCCTGGCCATCCACCTTCCATCAGGATCATGGCCCTGGCCATCCACCTTCCATCAGGATCATGGCCCGGGCCATCCACCTTCCATCAGGATCATGGCCCTGGCCATCCACCAGGATCATGGCCTTGGCCATCCACCTTCCACCAGGATCATGGCCCTGGCCATCCACCTTCCATCAGGATCATGGCCCGGGCCATCCACCTTCCATCAGGATCATGGCCCTGGCCATCCACCAGGATCATGGCCTTGGCCCTCCACCTTCCACCAGGATCATGGCCCTGGCCATCCACCTTCCACTAGGATCATGGCTCTGGCCATCCACCTTCCATCAGGATCATGGCCCTGGCCATCCACCTTCCATCAGGATCATGGCCCTGGCCATCCACCTTCCATCAGGATCATGGCCCTGGCCATCCACCATCCACCAGGATCATGGCCCTGGCCATCCACCTTCCACCAGGATCATGGCCCTGGCCATCCACCTTCCACCAGGATCATGGCCCTGGCCATCCACCTTCCACCAGGATCATGGCCCTGGCCCTCCACCTTCCACCAGGATCATGGCCCTGGCCATCCACCTTCCACTAGGATCATGGCCCTGGCCATCCACCTTCCACTAGGATCATGGCCCTGGCCATCCACCTTCCATCAGGATCATGGCCCTGGCCATCCACCTTCCATCAGGATCGTGGCCCTGGCCATCCACCTTCCATCAGGATCATGGCCCTGGCCATCCACCTTCCACCAGGATCATGGCCCTGGCCATCCACCTTCCACCAGGATCATGGCCCTGGCTATATATCCACCTTCCACCAGGATCATGGCCCTGGCCATCCACCAGGATCATGGCCCTGGCCCTCCACCTTCCACCAGGATCATGGCCCTGGCCATCCACCTTCCATCAGGATCATGGCCCTGGCCATCCACTTTCCACCAGGATCATGGCCCTGGCCATTCACCTTCCATCAGGATCATGGCCCTGGCCATCCACCTTCCATCAGGATCATGGCCCTGGCCATCCACCAGGATCATGGCCTTGGCCATCCACCTTCCACCAGGATCGTGGCCCTGGCCATCCACCTTCCACCAGGATCATGGCCTTGGCCATCCACCTTCCACCAGGATCATGGCCCTGGCCATCCACCTTCCACCAAGATCATGGCCCTGGCCATCCACCTTCCACCAGGATCATGGCCCTGGCCATCCACCTTCCACCAGGATCATGGCCCAGGCCGTCCACCTTCCACCAGGATCATGGCCCTGGCCATCCACCTTCCACCAGGATCATGGCCCTGGCCATCCACCTTCCACCAGGTTCATAGCCCTGGCCATCCACCTTCCACCAGGATCATGGCCCTGGCCCTCCACCTTCCACCAGGATCATGGCCCTGGCCATCCACCTTCCACCAGGATCATGGCCCTGGCCATCCACCTTCCACCAGGATCATGGCCCTGGCCATCCACCTTCCACCAGGATCATAGCCCTGGCCATCCACCTTCCACCAGGATCATGGCCTTGGCCATCCACCTTCCACCAGGATCGTGGCCCTGGCCGTCCACCTTCCATTAGGATCATGGCCCTGGCCATCCACCTTCCACCAGGATCATGGCCCTGGCCATCCACCTTCCAACAGGATCATGGCCCTGGCCATCCACCATCCACCAGGATCATGGCCCTGGCCATCCACCTTCCATCAGGATCATGGCCCTAGCCATCCACCTTCCACCAGGATCATGGCCCTGGCCATCCACCTTCCACCAGGATCATGGCCCTGGCCCTCCACCTTCCACCAGGATGATATGGCCCTGGCCATCCACCTTCCACTAGGATCATGGCCCTGGCCATCCACCTTCTATCAGGATCATGGCCCTGGCCATCCACCTTCCATCAGGATCATGGCCCTGGCCATCCACCTTCCATCAGGATCATGGCCCTGGCCATCCACCATCCACCAGGATCATGGCCCTGGCCATCCACCTTCCACCAGGATCATGGCCCTGGCCATCCACCTTCCATCAGGATCATGGCCCTGGCCATCCACCAGGACCATGGCCTTGGCCATCCACCTTCCACC
The DNA here is from genome assembly GCF_040958095.1 of Procambarus clarkii. Taxonomy (NCBI): domain Eukaryota; kingdom Metazoa; phylum Arthropoda; class Malacostraca; order Decapoda; family Cambaridae; genus Procambarus; species Procambarus clarkii. The sequence goes on from NC_091214.1 coordinate 30,388,798, forward strand.
AGGATCGTGGCCCTGGCCATCCACCTTCCACCAGGATCATGGCCCTGGCCATCCACCTTCCACCAGGATCATGGCCTTGGCCATCCACCTTCCACCAGGATCATGGCCCTGGCCATCCACCTTCCACCAGGATCGTGGCCCTGGCCATCCACCTTCCACCAGGATCATGGCCCTGGCCATCCACCTTCCACCAGGATCATGGCCTTGGCCATCCACCTTCCACCAGGATCGTAGCCCTGGCCGTCCACCTTCCACCAGGATCATGGCCCTGGCCATCCACCTTCCAACAGGATCATGGCCCTGGCCATCCACCATCCACCAGGATCATGGCCCTGGCCATCCACCTTCCACCAGGATCATAGCCCTGGCCATCCACCTTCCACCAGGATCATGGCCCTGGCCATCCACCTTCCATCAGGATCATGGCCCTGGCCATCCACCTTCCATCAGGATCATGGCCCTGGCCATCCACCTTCCACTAGGATCATGGACCTCTCCATCCAACTTCCATCAGGATCATGGCCCTGGCCATCCACCTTCCATCAGGATCATGTCCCTGGCCATCCACCTTCCATCAGGATCATGGCCCTGGCCATCCACCATCCACCAGGATCATGGCCCTGGCCATCCACCTTCCACCAGGATCATGGCCCTGGCCATCCACCTTCCACCAGGATCCTGGCCCTGGCCCTCCACCTTCCACCAGGATCATGGCCCTGGCCATCCACCTTCCACTAGGATCATGGCCCTGGCCATCCACCTTCCACTAGGATCATGGCCCTGGCCATCCACCTTCCATCAGGATCATGGCCCTGACCATCCACCTTCCATCAGGATCATGGCACTGGCCATCCACCTTCCACCAGGATCATGGCCCTGGCCATCCACCATCCACCAGGATCATGGCCCTGGCCATCCACCTTCCACCAGGATCATGACCCTGGCCATCCACCTTCCACCAGGATCATGGCCCTGGCCCTCCACCTTCCACCAGGATCATGGCCCTGGCCATCCACCTTCCACTAGGATCATGGCCCTGGCCATCCACCTTCCATCAGGATCATGGCCCTGGCCATCCACCTTCCATCAGGATCATGGCCCTGGCCATCCACCTTCCACCAGGATCATGGCCCTGGCCATCCACCTTCCACCAGGATCATGGCCCTGGCCATCCACCTTCCATCAGGATCATGGCCCTGGCCATCCACCTTCCATCAGGATCATGGCCCTGGCCATCCACCTTCCATCAGGATCATGGCCCTGGCCATCCACCTTCCATCAGGATCATGGCCCGGGCCATCCACCTTCCATCAGGATCATGGCCCTGGCCATCCACCAGGATCATGGCCTTGGCCATCCACCTTCCACCAGGATCATGACCCTGGCCATCCACCTTCCATCAGGATCATGGCCCTGGCCATCCACCTTCCATCAGGATCATGACCCTGGCCATCCACCTTCCATCAGGATCATGGCCCTGGCCATCCACCAGGATCATGGCCCTGGCCATCCACCTTCCACCAGCATCATGGCCCTGGCCATCCACCTTCCACCAGGATCATGGCCCTGGCCATCCACCTTCCACCAGGATCATGGCCCTGGCCATCCACCTTCCACCAGGATCATGGCCCTGGCCATCCACCTTCCACCAGGATCATGGCCCTGGCCATCCACCTTCCACCAGGATCATGGCCCTGGCCATCCACCTTCCACCAGGATCATGGCCCTGGCCATCCACCTTCCACCTGGATCATGGCCCTGGCCATCCACCTTCCACCAGGATCATGGCCCTGGCCATCCACCTTCCACCAGGATCATGGCCCTGGCCGTCCACCTTCCACCTGGATCATGGCCCTGGCCATCCACCTTCCACCAGGATCATGGCCCTGGCCATCCACCTTCCACCAGGATCATGGCCCTGGCCATCCACCTTCCACCTGGATCATGGCCCTGGCCATCCACCTTCCACCAGGATCATGGCCTTGGCCGTCCACCTTCCACTAGGATCATGGCCCTGGCCATCCACCTTCCACCAGGATCATGGCCCTGGCCGTCCACCTTCCACCTGGATCATGGCCCTGGCCATCCACCTTCCACCAGGATCATGGCCCTGGCCATCCACCTTCCACCAGGATCATGGCCCTGGCCGTCCACCTTCCACTAGGATCATGGCCCTGGCCATCCACCTTCCACCTGGATCATGGCCCTGGCCATCCACCTTCCACCAGGATCATGGCCCTGGCCATCCACCTTCCACCAGGATCATGGCCCTGGCCGTCCACCTTCCACCTGGATCATGGCCCTGGCCATCCACCTTCCACCAGGATCATGGCCCTGGCCATCCACCTTACACCAGGATCATGGCCCTGGCCATCCACCTTCCACCAGGATCATGGCCCTGGCCGTCCACCTTCCACCAGGATCATGGCCCTGGCCGTCCACCTTCCACCAGGATCATGGCCCTGGCCATCCACCTTCCACCAGGATCATGGCCCTGGCCATCCACCTTCCACCAGGATCATGGCCCTGGCCATCCACCCATCGCCAACGGAAATCTATTATATTTTTCTGTACAAGAGAGAAAGAGACAGTCAGGAAGAGGAGAGAGACGGACACACGATTAGAAACAGACAGAGATAGAGACTGACAGTAATAAGCGTGCAGAGAGACTGGGTGACCAGGGCAAGATAGACAGAAAAGCAGAGACAGACGACAACAACAGACAGATCGTCAGAGAAGAGAAGGAGAAGGGGGGAGCCGGGGGTGTCTTTAAGGAGAGGAAAGGAGAAACAGGTGAAGAAAGTTGAGAAGAGATGAACAAATCCACATGGGCCCTGATAAGGGTTCGAACCAATGTCCGAGAAGATCCCAGACGCCCCTTAATTGACTGTGCCACGACATGGTTGAAAGAATATGAACCGAGAGTTCAATTGTCCTCACCTGCAGTCTCTCAGAGACACAAACTATGGTTTCACACAATTCCCCCGTGCACCCGAGCTATTCTACCTCTTCGATTCCCCGAAGCTACCTCTGTTTGGTACTGTTGTTGTTGTTATTGATTTAGGGGTGACGACGATCGTGGGATCTGATGCGCCTCGGTGTACCCGTGAAGGGTTAAACGCGAAGCCCGGAAAGGATGAAACGTCAAGCCTAATTGTGAAACGAGTGACGCCAATCACTGGAAACTAATATGCATCGCGACAAAGATACGCAGACAGGCAGATGATTGGCGAGCCCCAGGAGTCCCCCAGGGTGACAAGCACCGGCCCCGCCCCACACAGAGAACACCGGGGAGCCCCAGGAGTCCCTCAGGGTGACAAGCACCGGCCCCGCCCCACACAGAGAACACCGGGGAGCCCCAGGAGTCCCCCAGGGTGACAAGCACCGGCCCCGCCCCACACAGAGAACACCGGGGAGCCCCAGGAGTCCCTCAGGGTGACAAGCACCGGCCCCGCCCCACACAGAGAACACCGGGGAGCCCCAGGAGTCCCCCAGGGTGACAAGCACCGGCCCCGCCCCACACAGAGAACACCGGGGAGCCCCAGGAGTCCCTCAGGGTGACAAGCACCGGCCCCGCCCCACACAGACAACACCGGGGAGCCCCAGGAGTCCCTCAGGGTGACAAGCACCGGCCCCGCCCCACACAGACAACATCGGGGAGCCCCAGGAGTCCCTCAGGGTGACAAGCACCGGCCCCGTCCCACACAGACAACACTGGGGAGCCCCAGGAGTCCCTCAGGGTGACAAGCACCGGCCCCGCCCCACACAGACAACACCGGGGAGCCCCAGGAGTCCCCCAGGGTGACAAGCACCGGCCCCGCCCCACACAGACAACACCGGGGAGCCCCAGGAGTCCCTCAGGGTGACAAGCAACGGCCCCGCCCCACACAGACAACACCGGGGAGCCCCAGGAGTCCCCCAGGGTGACAAGCACCGGCCCCGCCCCACACAGACAACACCGGGGAGCCCCAGGAGTCCCCCAGGGTGACAAGCACCGGCCCCGCCCCACACAGACAACACTGGGGAGCCCCAGGAGTCCCTCAGGGTGACAAGCACCGGCCCCGTCCCACACAGACAACACTGGGGAGCAAACCCAAAAACTCGGCCCCAGCTAAAACGCAAAAGTCATCCAGTGCCCCCCGGCAGAGCAGAAAGCAGCCGTCCACCACGACTAAGGGCACACCAGGAGCACACCAAGACCCACCAACTCCAGTCACCTCTCGTCCAAGCCGGCGCCGAACACCGTCACCCCGCCGGGAGAACCAGCCAGAACACGTAAAAAAATACCAACAATCACGTGACCCAAGGCGATATGTGCGCCAGGCGTCGTAAAACGGGACCTTGGAATAGGGATGCCAAACGGCAGAATCAAATCTTAATAGCAAAAACAAAACGTGGTAGTGTGAAACTACACATAATTGGTGTAGACATTAAGAGTCTCTATTTTAATGAAACATGTGGGTGTCTTCCCACAAACTGTGAGAGGAATGTGATTAATAACAGACTCCTCAAGTCAGAAACCGGCGGAATCTCGACAACACCACATCAACATCAGTAGTGTTGCTACTGATGTTGATGTGGTGATGACACTACAAGCTCTGGCCCTACAAGAGGGCTAAAGCCTTAGTACTTTAGGTCCGAGCTCTGTACCTGCATCCTAACAAAATAATGGGAGGTTGATGGTAGTAACTAGAGATTGCATCTTTGTGCCACTAAACCCACATTATGCGTTTAGTACTGGCACAATATTGCGGGTACAGTCACAATCATGAGCTTATGACCTTACCTTAGTAAGTAAATTACTTGCAGCTAAAAATAACATACTATGTTAATCAATGTTTGATATAGACTAGTTAGTATGATATAACCAATATATCAAATATTTATCATTATATCAATTGATAAATATTTGTTATATTGCAATTGCTTCAAGATAAATTGAAGTATACATTTGCAATAGATAAATTCACAGCATTAAATAATCTTGTCATTGTTTACAATAATTATATGTGACATGGTACAAGAAAGAAAGGATAGGCTAAAATAATTCGTAACCCTATCAGTGCTCGCTGATTTATCTATATAAATAAAAATGGAAATGTTCGTTTGTTTAAAATCGCTAATCTCCGAAAGTTCTTCACTGATTGCTTTGAAATTTTCACACAATGTTCCATTTGCATTCGGCCAGGTATTTATATACATACTATATAAATGTCACGTCTGTGACGGTTAAAAAAAACATGTATTTTTTTGAAAAACTGTTTTTCATGTGAGGGAAATCATCGAATCCTCTTTACCGATTGCTTTGAAATTTTGACACAACGTTGCATTTGAATAGGTATGTCTTTTTATATACCTACTATATACATGCCATCCCTGTGACAGGTAAAAACATGCGTTTTTGAAAAACAGCGCCATCTGTTGCACATAAGAGCAACATGCACGCTATACTAAATATGTCACGAATTCCATTTCAATGTTTCCGATGGCATTGATAAATTTTATTTTCATAGATTTTGATTTATTTTATTTTTTATTGAATTATTTTGTGTGACATTGTGTTGGAATTGAGCTGTGTTGTTTACCATACCGTTCATTTCATATGTGTAAGTATAGATACCACACCTGTGACAGGTAAAACTATGCTTTTCTTGAAAAACAGCGCCATCTGTTGCATGTAAGAGCAACACACATGCTATACAAAATGTTACAATTTCATTTCAACGTTTCTGATTGCATTGATAAATTGAATTTTCATAGATTTTGATTTATTTTCATTTTGATTTAATTATTTTGAGTGAATTGCGTTCAAATTGAGCTGTGTTGTTTACCATACTGTTCATTTCGTGGGTATAATTTATTTTTTTATTTTTTCATATTTTCATTCCATTTTTTAACTGTTTATCTTATATTTCAGTGATGGGAACATCAGATCACTTGATGTTCCCAATTTCCTGATGAGAACATCAGACCATCTGGGAAGACCAGAGGGAGTGGGGAATGGTGGGGATGACGTGGGGACGGAAGTGAGAGATGGTGGGGAGGAAGAGGGGACAAGGGAGGGGATAATGGTGGGGAACGACGAGGGGACGGGGGAGTTTGGGATGGTAGAGACGTGGAGATGAGGGAATGGGGAATGGTGGGGAGGCCGAGGAGACGGGTGAGGCGGGATTGGTGGAGAGGACTGGGGGACAGGGAACGTTGCTGTAGCTCAGCAACGCTTGGCCGGGTACTGCTAGTGTATATATATATATATATATATGTCGTACCTAGTAGCCAGAACTCACTTCTCAGCCTACTATTCAAGGCCCGATTTGCCTAATAAGCCAAGTTTTCCTGAATTAATATATTTACTATAATTTTTTTCTTATGAAATGATAAAGCAACCCTTTTCTCTATGTATGAGGTCAATTTTTTTTTATTGGAGTTAAAATTAACGTAGATATATGACCGAACCTAACCAACCCTACCTAACCTAACCAAACCTATATTTATAGGTAAGGTTAGGTTAGGTAGCCAAAAAAAGCTAGTTTAGGTTAGGTTAGGTAGGTTAGGTAGACGAAAAAACAATAATTCATGAAAACTTGGCTTATTAGGCAAATCGGGCCTTGAATAGTAGGCTGAGAAGTGCGTTCTGGCTATTAGGTACGACATATATATATATATATATATATATATATATATATATATATATATATATATATCTATATATATATATATATATATATATATATATATATATATATATATATATATATATATATATATATATATATATAACTGAAAACTCACACCCCAGAAGTGACTCGAACCCATACTCCCAGAAGCAACGCAACTGGTATGTACAAGATGCCTTAATCCACTTGACCATCACGACCGGACATAATGAGGTGATAGCCGAGGCTATATGAACCACCCCACCGCCGGCACTCGGATAGTTATCTTGGGCATAGCATTTTACCAAATCACCTCATTCTTTGGGGCACACGTGAGGAACACAAATGCGAACAAGCCTGAATGGTCCCCAGGACATATGCAACTGAAAACTATCGGCTATCACCTCATTATGTCCGGTCGTGATGGTCAAGTGGATTAAGGCGTCTTGTACATACCAGTTGCGTTGCTTCTGGGAGTATGGGTTCGAGTCACTTCTGGGGTGTGAGTTTTCAGTTGCATATGTCCTGGGGACCATTCAGGCTTGTTCGCATATATATATATATATATATATATATATATATATATATATATATATATATATATATATATATATATATATATATATATATATATATATATATATATATATATATATATATATATGACTTTTTACCAACTGGTAAGTGGAGACTTTTTGATTCACACAAGCCATGGTGAACGACAGCACCGTGGTGAACGGCAGCACCATGGTGAACGGCAGCACCATGGTGAACGGCAGCACCATAGTGAACGGCAGCACCGTGGTGAACGGCAGCACCATGGTGAACGGCAGCACCATGGTGAACGGCAGCACCATAGTGAACGGCAGCACCATGGTGAACGGCAGCACCATGGTGAACGGCAGCACCGTGGTGAACGGCAGCACCATGGTGAACGGCAGCACCATGGTGAACGGCAGCACCATAGTGAACGGCAGCACCATGGTGAACGGCAGCACCATGGTGAACAGCAGCACCATAGTGAACGGCAGCACCATGGTGAACGGCAGCACTATGGTGAACGGCAGCACCATGGTGAACGGCAGCACTATGGTGAACGGCAGCACTATGGTAAACGGCAGCACTATGGTGAACGGCAGCACCATGGTGAACGGCAGCACTATGGTGAACGGCAGCACCATGGTGAACAGCAGCACCATGGTGAATGGCAGCACCATGGTGAATGGCACCGCAAGGGTGAACGGCAGCACCATAGTGAAGGGCAGCACCATGGTGAACGGCAGCACCATGGTGAACGGCAGCACCATGGTGAATGGCACCGCAAGGGTGAACGGCAGCACCATAGTGAACGGCAGCACCATGGTGAATGGCAGCACCATGGAGAACGGCAGCACCATGGTGAATGGCACCGCAAGGGTGAACGGCAGCACCATAGTGAACGGCAGCACCATGGTGAATGGCAGCACCATGGAGAACGGCAGCACCATGGTGAATGGCAGCACCATGGAGAACGGCAGCACCATAGTGAAGGGCAGCACCATGGTGAACGGCAGCACCATGGTGAACGGCAGCACCAGGGTGAACGGCAGCACTATGGTGAACGGCAGCACCATGGTGAACTGCAGCACTATGGTGAACGGCAGCACCATGGTGAACGGCAGCACCACTAGGGTGAACGGCAGCACCATGGTGAACGGCAGCACTACTAGGGTGAACGGCAGCACCATGGTGAACGGCAGCACCATGGTGAACAGCAGCACCATGGTGAACGGCAGCACCATGGTGAACAGCAGCACCACTAGGGTGAACGGCAGCACCATGGTGAACGGCAGCACCACTAGGGTGAACGGCAGCACCATGGTGAACGGCAGCACCACTAGGGTGAACGGCAGCACCATGGTGAACGGCAGCACCATGGTGAACAGCAGCACCGTGGTGAACGGCAGCACCATGGTGAACGGCAGCACCACTAGGGTGAACAGCAGCACCATGGTGAACGGCAGCACCACCAGGGTGAAAGGCAGCACCACCAGGGTGAACGGCAGCACCATGGTGAACGGCAGCACCACTAGGGTGAACGGCAGCACCATGGTGAACGGCAGCACCATGGTGAACGGCAGCACCATGGTGAACAGCAGCACTACTAGGGTGAACGGCAGCACTACTAGGGTGAACGACAGCACCATGGTGAACAGCAGCACCATGGTGAACGGCAGCACGATGGTGAACGGCAGCACTACTAGGGTGAACGGCAGCACCATGGTGAACGGCAGCACCACTAGGGTGAACGGCAGCACCACTAGGGTGAACGACAGCACCATGGTGAACGGCAGCACCACCAGGGTGAACGGCAGCACCACTAGGGTGAACGGCAGAACCATGGTGAACGGCAGCACCACTAGGGTGAACGGCAGAACCAGGGTGAACGGCAGCACCACTAGGGTGAACGGCAGCACCATGGTGAACGGCAGCACCACTAGGGTGAACGGCAGCACCACTAGGGTGAACGACAGCACCATGGTGAACGGCAGCACCACCAGGGTGAACGGCAGCACCACTAGGGTGAACGGCAGAACCATGGTGAACGGCAGCACCACTAGGGTGAACGGCAGAACCAGGGTGAACGGCAGCACCACTAGGGTGAACGGCAGCACCATGGTGAACGGCAGCACCACTAGGGTGAACAGCAGCACCATGGTGAACGGCAGCACCATGGTGAACGGCAGCACTACTAGGGTGAACGGCAGCACCATGGTGAACGGCAGCACCACTAGGGTGAACGGCAGCACCACTAGGGTGAACGACAGCACCAGGGTGAACGGCAGCACCACTAGGGTGAAAGGCAGAACCATGGTGAACGGCAGCACCATGGTGAACGGCAGCACCACTAGGGTGAACGGCAGCACCACTAGGGTGAACGGCAGCACCACTAGGGTGAACGGCAGCACCACTAGGGTGAACGGCAGCACCACTAGGGTGAACGGCAGCACCACCAGGGTGAACGGCAGCACCATGGTGAACGGCAGCACCACTAGGGTGAACGGCAGCACCACTAGGGTGAACGACAGCACCAGGGTGAACGGCAGCACCACTAGGGTGAACGGCAGAACCATGGTGAACGGCAGCACCATGGTGAACGGCAGCACCACTAGGGTGAACGGCAGCACCACTAGGGTGAACGGCAGCACCACTAGGGTGAACGGCAGCACCTCTAGGGTGAACGGCAGCACCACTAGGGTGAACGGCAGCACCACCAGGGTGAACGGCAGCACCATGGTGAACGGCAGCACCACCAGGGTGAACGGCAGCACCACTAGGGTGAATGGCAGAACCATGGTGAACGGCAGCACCATGGTGAACGGCAGTACCATGGTGAACGGCTGCACCATGGTGAACGGCAGCTCCATAGTGAACGGCAGCTCCATAGTGAACGGCAGCACCATGGTGAACGGCAGCTCCATAGTGAACGGCAGCACCATGGTGAACGGCAGCACCATGGTGAACGGCAGCACCATGGTGAACGGCAGCACCACTAGGGTGAACGGCAGCACCATGGTGAACTGCAGCACCACCAGGGTGAACGGCAGCACCAGGGTGAACGGCAGCACCACTGGGGTGAACGGCAGCACCATGGTGAACGGCAGCACCATGGTGAACGGCAGCACCACTAGGGTGAACGGCAGCACCATGGTGAACTGCAGCACCATGGTGAACGGCAGCACCATGGTGAACGGCAGCACCACTAGGGTGAACGGCAGCATCATGGTGAACGGCAGCACCATGGTGAACGGCAGCACCAGGGTGAACGGCAGCACCATAGTGAACGGCAGCACCATGGTGAACGGCAGCTCCATAGTGAACGGCAGCACCAGGGTGAACGGCAGCACCATAGTGAACGGCAGCACCATGGTGAACGGCAGCACCATAGTGAACGGCAGCACCATGGTGAACGGCAGCAACAGAAGGTGGTGAAGGAGAAGGAAGGTGGTGAAGGTGAGGGAAGGGGGTGAAGGTGAGGGAAGGGGGTGAAGGTGAGGGAAGGTGGTGAAGGTGAGGGAAGGTGGTGAAGGTGAGGGAAGGTGGTGAAGGTGAGGGAAGATGGTGAAGGTGAGGGAAGGTGGTGAAGGAGAGGGAAGGGGGTGAAGGTGAGGGAAGGGGGTGAAGGTGAGGGAAGGTGGTGAAGGAGAGGGAAGGGGGTGAAGGTGAGGGAAGGGGGTGAAGGTGAGGGAAGGTGGTGAAGGTGAGGGAAGGTGGTGAAGGTGAGGGAAGGTGGTGAAGGTGAGGGAAGGTGGTGAAAGAGAGGGAAGGTGGTGAAGGTGAGGGAAGGTGGTGAAGGTGAGGGAAGGTGGTGAAGGAGAAGGAAGGTGGTGAAGGTGAGGGAAGGTGGTGAAAGAGAGGGAAGGTGGTGAAGGTGAGGGAAGGTGGTGAAGGTGAGGGAAGGTGGTGAAGGTGGGGGAAGGTGGTGAAGGAGAAGGAAGGTGGTGAAGGTGAGGGAAGGTGGTGAAGGTGAGGGAAGGTGGTGAAGGAGAGGGAAGGGGGTGAAGGAGAGGGAAGGTGGTGAAGGTGAGGGAAGGTGGTGAAGGAGAGGGAAGGGGGTGGAGGAGAGGGAAGGTGGTGAAGGTGAGGGAAGGTGGTGAAGGAGAGGGAAGGTGGTGAAGGTGAGGGAAGGCGGTGAAGGAGAGGGAAGGCGGTGAAGGTGAGGGAAGGTGGTGAAGGTGAGGGAAGGTGGTGAAGGAGAGGGAAGGTGGTGAAGGTGAGGGAAGGTGGTGAAGGAGAGGGAAGGGGGTGAAGGAGAGGGAAGGTGGTGAAGGTGAGGGAAGGTGGTGAAGGAGAGGGAAGGTGGTGAAGGTGAGGGAAGGTGGTGAAGGTGAGGGAAGGTGGTGAAGGTGAGGGAAGGTGGTGAAGGTGAGGGAAGGTGGTGAAGGTGAGGGAAGATGGTGAAGGTGAGGGAAGGTGGTGAAGGTGAGGGAAGGTGGTGAAGGTGAGGGAAGGTGGTGAAGGTTGCTACAATGATGAAAACATTTTACAGTCAGGAAGACGTTGGGGATGGTAGAGTATAGTGTAGATGGTTACAGTGATGAAGACTGTGCATAGAGTAGATGGTTACAGTGATGAAGACTGTGTATAGAGTAGATGGTTACAGTAATGAAGACTGTGTATAGTGTAGATGGTTACAGTAATGAAGACTGTGTATAGTGTAGATGGTTACAGTGATGAAGACTGTGTATAGAGTAGATGGTTACAGTGATGAAGACTGTGTATAGTGTAGATGGTTACAGTGATGAAAACTGTGTATAGTGTAGATGGTTACAGTGATGACTGTTCTTCACAGTGAGGATGGTGACAGTCAGTGTAATCGTGTGCAGTAAACATGGTTAATGGTTGAGTACAGTTAATATAGCGATGCGAGTAATGTACAGTGTAAATGTTACAGTGCTCATAATACTGTGTAAAGAACGTGTGACCTTCCTCACGGTAACAGTCGCCGTGTACACCTCTCTGTATTATGACTTCTAGTTCGTGAGGATCGTGAATTACAAATTACAAGAAACTGGAAGCAACTTACTGTATGATTGCGGCGAGCGAGGACTGGTCGTTGTGTACACTGGTGAGCCAGACGCAGCAGAGAGCCAGCACCAGCAGGGTGTTGAGGGCCAGGCACAGTCGGGGGAAACTGAACCTCATCCTCCTCCTCCTCCTCCCTACCTGCAACACACACATCTCTGTCAGCCGCCTCCCTATCACTGCTACAGTAGCTCACTGCGACTACTGTAGCCACCTCCGTCTCACTGCTACAGTAGCTCACTATGACTACTGTAGTCGCCTCCCTCTCACTGCTACAGTAGCTCTCTATAACTACTGTAGCCATCTCCCTAACACTGCTACAGTAGCTCACTATGACTACTGTAGCCGCCTCCCTCTCACTGCTACAGTAGCTCTCTATAACTACTGTAGCCATCTCCCTAACACTGCTACAGTAGTTCACTATGACTACTGTAGCCGCCTCCCTATCACTGCTACAGTGAGCTCACTATGACTATTTTAGTGAGATCTCTACGACTTTTGCACTGAGCTCTCAATGACAACCTCAGTGAGCTCTCAATGACTACCACAGTGAGCTCTCAATGACTACCTCAGTGAGCTCTCAATGACTACCACTGTGAGCTCTCAATGACTACCTCAGTGAGCTCTCAATGACTACCTCAGTGAGCTCTCAATGACAACCTCCGTTAGCTCTCAATGACTACCACAGTGAGCTCTCAATGACTACCTCAGTGAGCTCTCAATGACTACCTCATGGAGTTCTCAATGACTACCACAGTGAGCTCTCAATGACTACCACAGTGAGCTCTCAATGACTACCACAGTGAGCTCTCAATGACTACCACAGTGAGCTCTCAATGACTACCTCAGTGAGCTCTCAATGACTACCACAGTGAGCTCTCAATGACTAAAACAGTGAGCTCTCAATGACTACCACAGTGAGCTCTCAATGACTACCACAGTGAGCTCTCAATGACTACCTCAGTGAGCTCTCAATGACTACCTCATGGAGCTCTCAATGACTACCACAGTGAGCTCTCAATGACTACCACAGTGAGCTCTCAATGACTACCACAGTGAGCTCTCAATGACTACCACAGTGAGCTCTCAATGACTACCACAGTGAGCTCTCAATGACTACCACAGTGAGCTCTCAATGACTACCACAGTGAGCTCTCAATGACTACCACAGTGAGCTCTCAATGACTACCTCATGGAGCTCTCAATGACTACCACAGTGAGCTCTCAATGACTACCACAGTGAGCTCTCAATGACTACCACAGTGAGCTCTCAATGACTACCACAGTGAGCTCTCAATGACTACCACAGTGAGCTCTCAATGACTACCACAGTGAGCTCTCAATGACTACCACAGTGAGCTCTCAATGACTACCACAGTGAGCTCTCAATGACTACCACAGTGAGCTCTCAATGACTACCTCATGGAGCTCTCAATGACTACCACAGTGAGCTCTCAATGACTACCACAGTGAGCTCTCAATGACTACCTCATGGAGCTCTCAATGACTACCACAGTGAGCTCTCAATGACTACGACAGTGAGCTCTCAATGACAACCTCCGTTAGCTCTCAATGACTACCACAGTGAGCTCTCAATGACTACCTCAGTGAGCTCTCAATGACTACCTCATGGAGCTCTCAATGACTACCACAGTGAGCTCTCAATGACTACCACAGTGAGCTCTCAATGACTACCACAGTGAGCTCTCAATGACTACCACAGTGAGCTCTCAATGATTACCACAGTGAGCTCTCAATGACTACCTCAGTGAGCTCTCAATGACTACCTCATGGAGCTCTCAATGACTACCACAGTGAGCTCTCAATGACTACCACAGTGAGCTCTCAATGACTACCACAGTGAGCTCTCAATGACTACCACAGTGAGCTCTCAATGACTACCACAGTGAGCTCTCAATGACTACCACAGTGAGCTCTCAATGACTACCACAGTGAGCTCTCAATGACTACCTCATGGAGCTCTCAATGACTACCACAGTGAGCTCTCAATGACTACCACAGTGAGCTCTCAATGACTACCACAGTGAGCTCTCAATGACTACCACAGTGAGCTCTCAATGACTACCACAGTGAGCTCTCAATGACTACCACAGTGAGCTCTCAATGACTACCACAGTGAGCTCTCAATGACTATCACAGTGAGCTCTCAATGACTACCTTATGGAGCTCTCAATGACTACCACAGTGAGCTCTCAATGACTACCACAGTGAGCTCTCAATGACTACCTCATGGAGCTCTCAATGACTACCACAGTGAGCTCTCAATGACTACCACAGTGAGCTCTCAATGACTACCTCATGGAGCTCTCAATGACTACCTCAGTGAGCTCTCAATGACTACCACAGTGAGCTCTCAATGACTACCTCATGGAGCTCTCAATGACTACCTCAGTGAGCTCTCAATGACTACCTCAGTGAGCTCTCAATGACTCCCACAGTGAGCTCTCAATGACTACCTCATGGAGCTCTCAATGACTACCTCAGTGAGCTCTCAATGACTACCACAGTGAGCTCTCAATGACTACCACAGTGAGCTCTCAATGACTACCTCAGTGAGCTCTCAATGACTACCACAGTGAGCTCTCGATGACTACCACAGTGAGCTCTCAATGACTAGTGCAGTGAGCTCTCTGTGACTACTGCAGTGAGCTCTCAATGCTCTCAATATTGCTGCGACAGTATTCACTGTTGCCATCACTGTAACTATCTTTAATATTCACTGTCACTATCACGGTAACAATCTGCGCTTTTCACTGTCGTCATCACTGTAACAATCAACACCATTCACTGCTGCCATCACTGTAACAATCTTCATTATTCACTGTCACCATCACTGTTACAATCTTCATTAATCTCTGTCGCCTTCACTGTAACAATCTTCACTGTTCACTGTCGCAATAACTGAAACAATCTTCACTGATCACTGTAGCAATCACTGTAACAATCTTCACTGTTCATTCTCGCCATCACTGTAACAATCTTCAGTATTCACTGTCGCCATCACCGGAACAATCATTGCTATTCACTGTCTCAATAACTGTAACAATCTTCACTATTCACAGTCACCATCACTGTAACAATCTTCACTACTCGGATGCTCCATCTTGGCAAATTAATATATTCTTAGAAACTTAAAATTTAATAATGTAAAAATTCCACCCGACCTGAGGGCGGAGGTCCCCTGGGAGGGAGGGACGGGAACTATCAAGCCAGTACGACTATATAGCACTTGGAAGGGGTCAGGATAAGGATTTGGGATGGGACGGGGGAAAGGAATGGTGCCCAACAACTTGGACGGTCGGGGATTGAACGCCAACCTGCATGAAGCGAGACCGTCGCTCTACCGTCCAGCCCAAGTGGTTGGGATAAAGAGGTACCCTGGAGGTAATCACTTCAAAACCACTACTATTTAGGGCTGTCATCTATCCCCGGGCATTATTAGATTAGGTTAAGGAGAGTTTAAGCTTAGATTAAGTTTAGGTCAAGGTTTTGTCAAGGTTAGGTCAAGTTTAGGTTAGGGAAAGGTAAAGGTCAGGTTAAGTTTTGGTCAAGGTTAAGTTAAGTTTAGGTTAAGGTTAAGCAAGGCTAAAGTTCCATAACATTTCGTTATGTTAAGGGTTTGTTAGATTAAGGTTACATAGGTTAAGGTTACGTTAGGTTAAGGTTACATTACGTTAAGGTTAAGTTAAATTAAGGATATGGTTACATTAGGTTATGCTTATATTTGGTTAAGGTTATGTTAGGTTTAGGTTTTGTTAGGATAGGTTTGGTTACACTTACGTTAAGTTTGCATTACATTTGGTTAAGGTAATTATGTTAAGTTAAGGTTATGTTAGGTTAAGGTTATGTTAGGTTAAGGTTATGTTAGGTTAAGGTTATGTTAGGTTAAGGTTATGTTAGGTTAAGGTTATGTTAGGTTAAGGTTATGTTAGGTTAAGGTTATGTTAGGTTAAGGTTATGTTAGGTTAAGGTTATGTTAGGTTAAGGTTATGTTAGGTTAAGGTTAGGTTAGGTTAAGGTTATGTTAGGTTAATATTGCAATTAGGTGTCATTACATATGATTACGTTAAGATGGTGTATTCTCAAACATGTGAAATGTGAAATTCAAAAACTGAGTTGCCCTTTGAACTTTAATTACAGAACACCAAATTCTTCAGACCGTTTCAGAGAAAACAAGTTAAGTATAGACTTTTATATTTCAAACCAACAATTTATAACAATATAATTTTAACTTGAGAATATTCTCGCTTTATGAAAAAGGTTTACTTCCCAGTCTACATGTAGACTAATATTGGAACCTTAATATGCTTTTAGACCATCACAAATATTTAGATAACTACCTATTTGGTGTGAGAATGGATAATTTGATGTCTTGTGGTAAATCACTTTACCTTGAGGACTTACTCCAAAAATATTATGCTGGATAAATCATAGGATGGGATCTAAAATTTAGTGAGGTTGAAAGTTGACATCAAGGAGGAGGGAAAACCGTGAGGGCCGGCAACAATCCTCCTATGACCATCCCCCAACAACCACCAGTCACCCTGCAGAGGTTGGTGGGGTTTGAGACCCCAAGTGTCTGGTCTCAAACCTTGGATAGACAAACTGGTATATGTATATAATGAAGGATATCTGTTTGTGGGAGTACCCACACTGCTTGTGGGAGTATCCAGCACTGCTTGTGGGAGTATCCAGCACTGCTTGAGGGAGTATCCAGCACTGCTTGAGGGAGTATCCAGTACTGCTTGAGGGAGTATCCAGCACTGCTTGAGGGAGTATCCACACTGCTTGTGGGAGTATCCAGCACTGCTTGAGGGAGTATCCAGCACTGCTTGAGGTAGTATCCAGTACTGCTTGAGGGAGTATCCAGCACTGCTTGTGGGAGTATCCAGCACTGCTTGTGGGAGTATCCAGCACAGCTTGAGGGAGTATCCAGCACTGCTTGAGGGAGTATCCAGCACTGCTTGAGGGAGTATCCAGCACTGCTTGTGGGAGTATCCAGCACTGCTTGAGGGAGTATCCAGCACTGCTTGAGGGAGTATCTAGCACTGCTTGAGGGAGTATCCAGTACTGCTTGAGGGATTATCCAGCACTGCTTGTGGGAGTATCCAGCACTGCTTGTGGGAGTATCCAGGACTGCTTGAGGGAGTATCCAGTACTGCTTGAGGGAATATCCAGTACTGCTTGTGGGAGTATCCAGCACTGCTTGTGGGAGTATCCACACTGCTTGAGGGAGTATCCAGTACTGCTTGTGGGAGTATCCAGCACTGCTTGTGGGAGTATCCACACTGCTTGTGGGAGTATCCAGTACTGCTTGTGGGAGTATCCAGCACTGCTTGTGGGAGTATCCACACTGCTTGAGGGAGTATCCAGTACTGCTTGTGGGAGTATCCACACTGCTTGTGGGAGTATCCACACTGCTTGAGGGAGTATCCAGTACTGCTTGTGGGAGTATCCACACTGCTTGAGGCAGTATCCACACTGCTTGTGGGAGTATCCACACTGCTTGAGGGAGTATCCAGTACTGCTTGTGGGAGTATCCACACTGCTTGAGGCAGTATCCACACTGCTTGAGGGAGTATCCACACTGCTTGAGGGAGTATCCAGTACTGCTTGTGGGAGTATCCACACTGCTTGAGGCAGTATCCACACTGCTTGAGGGAGTATCCACACTGCTTGTGGGAGTATCCTCACTGCTTGTGGGAGTATCCAGCACTGCTTGTGGGAGTATCCACACTGCTTGAGGGAGTATCCAGCACTGCTTGAGGGAGTATCCACACTGCTTGAGGGAGTATCAAGCACTGCTTGTGGGAGTATCCAGCACTACTTGTGGGAGTATCCAGCACTGCCTGAGGGAGTATCAAGCACTGCTTGAGGGAGTATCCAGCACTGCTTGTGGGAGTATCCACACTGCTTGAGGGAGTATCCAGCACTGCTTGTGGGAGTATCCACACTGCTTGAGGCAGTATCCACACTGCTTGAGGGAGTATCCACACTGCTTGAGGGAGTATCCAGCACTGCTTGTGGGAGTATCCAGTACTGCTTGAGGGAGTATCCAGCACTGCTTGAGGGAGTATCCAGCACTGCTTGTGGGAGTATCCACACTGCTTGAGGCAGTATCCACACTGCTTGAGGGAGTATCCACACTGCTTGAGGGAGTATCCAACACTGCTTGAGGTAGTATCCAGCACTGCTTGAGGGAGTATCCAGCACTGCTTGAGGGAGTATCCAGTACTGCTTGAGGGAGTATCCTGCACTGCTTGAGGGAGTATCCAGCACTGCTTGTGGGAGTATCCACACTGCTTGAGGCAGTATCCACACTGCTTGAGGGAGTATCCACACTGCTTGAGGGAGTATCCAGCACTGCTTGAGGTAGTATCCAGCACTGCTTGATGGAGTATCCAGCACTGCTTGAGGGAGTATCCAGCACTGCTTGAGGGAGTATCCAGCACTGCTTGAGGGAGTATCCAGTACTGCTTGAGGCAGTATCCAGCACTGCTTGAGGGAGTATCCAGCACTGCTTGAGGGAGTATCCACACTGCTTGTGGGAGTATCCAGCACTGCTTGAGGGAGTATCCAGCACTGCTTGTGGGAGTATCCAGCACTGCTTGAGGGAGTATCCAGCACTGCTTGTGGGAGTATCCACACTGCTTGAGGGAGTATCCAGCACTGCTTGAGGGAGTATCCAGCACTGCTTGAGGGAGTATCCAGCACTGCTTGAGGGAGTATCCAGCACTGCTTGAGGGAGTATCCAGCACTGCTTGAGGGAGTATCCAGCACTGCTTGAGGGAGTATCCAGTACTGCTTGAGGGAGAATCCAGCACTGCTT
The DNA here is from genome assembly GCF_040958095.1 of Procambarus clarkii. Lineage (NCBI taxonomy): Eukaryota > Metazoa > Arthropoda > Malacostraca > Decapoda > Cambaridae > Procambarus > Procambarus clarkii. Next base: position 30,407,869 of record NC_091214.1, read on the forward strand.
GAGGGAGTATCCAGCACTGCTTGTGGGAGTATCCAGCACTGCTTGAGGGAGTATCCAGCACTGCCTGTGGGAGTATCCACACTGCTTGAGGGAGTATCCAGCACTGCTTGTGGGAGTATTCAGCACTGCTTGTGGGAGTATCCAGCACTGCTTGAGGGAGTATCCAGCACTGCTTGAGGGAGTATCCAGCACTGCTTGTGGGAGTATCCAGCACTGCTTGAGGGAGTATCCAGTACTGCTTGTGGGAGTATCCACACTGCTTGAGGCAGTATCCACACTGCTTGTGGGAGTATCCAGCACTGCTTGTGGGAGTATCCACACTGCTTGAGGGAGTATCCAGCACTGCTTGAGGGAGTATCCACACTGCTTGAGGGAGTATCAAGCACTGCTTGTGGGAGTATCCAGCACTACTTGTGGGAGTATCCAGCACTGCTTGAGGGAGTATCAAGCACTGCTTGAGGGAGTATCCAGCACTGCTTGTGGGAGTATCCACACTGCTTGAGGGAGTATCCAGCACTGCTTGTGGGAGTATCCAGTACTGCTTGAGGGAGTATCCAGCACTGCTTGAGGGAGTATCCAGCACTGCTTGTGGGAGTATCCACACTGCTTGAGGCAGTATCCACACTGCTTGAGGGAGTATCCACACTGCTTGAGGGAGTATCCAACACTGCTTGAGGTAGTATCCAGCACTGCTTGAGGGAGTATCCAGCACTGCTTGAGGGAGTATCCAGCACTGCTTGAGGGAGTATCCAGTACTGCTTGAGGGAGTATCCTGCACTGCTTGTGGGAGTATCCACACTGCTTGAGGCAGTATCCACACTGCTTGAGGGAGTATCCACACTGCTTGAGGGAGTATCCAGCACTGCTTGAGGTAGTATCCAGCACTGCTTGATGGAGTATCCAGCACTGCTTGAGGGAGTATCCAGCACTGCTTGAGGGAGTATCCAGCACTGCTTGAGGGAGTATCCAGCACTGCCTGTGGGAGTATCCACACTGCTTGAGGGAGTATCCAGCACTGCTTGAGGGAGTATCCAGTACTGCTTGAGGCAGTATCCAGCACTGCTTGAGGGAGTATCCAGCACTGCTTGAGGGAGTATCCACACTGCTTGTGGGAGTATCCAGCACTGCTTGAGAGAGTATCCAGCACTGCTTGTGGGAGTATCCAGCACTGCTTGAGGGAGTATCCAGCACTGCTTGTGGGAGTATCCACACTGCTTGAGGGAGTATCCAGCACTGCTTGAGGGAGTATCCAGCACTGCTTGAGGGAGTATCCAGCACTGCTTGAGGGAGTATCCAGCACTGCTTGAGGGAGTATCCAGCACTGCTTGAGGGAGTATCCAGCACTGCTTGAGGGAGTATCCAGTACTGCTTGAGGGAGTATCCAGCACTGCTTGAGGGAGTATCCAGCACTGCTTGTGGGAGTATCCAGCACTGCTTGAGGGAGTATCCAGCACTGCCTGTGGGAGTATCCACACTGCTTGAGGGAGTATCCAGCACTGCTTGTGGGAGTATTCAGCACTGCTTGTGGGAGTATCCAGCACTGCTTGAGGGAGTATCCAGCACTGCTTGAGGGAGTATCCAGCACTGCTTGTGGGAGTATCCAGCACTGCTTGAGGGAGTATCCAGTACTGCTTGTGGGAGTATCCACACTGCTTGAGGCAGTATCCACACTGCTTGTGGGAGTATCCAGCACTGCTTGTGGGAGTATCCACACTGCTTGAGGGAGTATCCAGCACTGCTTGAGGGAGTATCCACACTGCTTGAGGGAGTATCAAGCACTGCTTGTGGGAGTATCCAGCACTACTTGTGGGAGTATCCAGCACTGCTTGAGGGAGTATCAAGCACTGCTTGAGGGAGTATCCAGCACTGCTTGTGGGAGTATCCACACTGCTTGAGGGAGTATCCAGCACTGCTTGTGGGAGTATCCACACTGCTTGAGGCAGTATCCACACTGCTTGAGGGAGTATCCACACTGCTTGAGGGAGTATCCAGCACTGCTTGAGGGAGTATCCAGCACTGCTTGAGGGAGTATCCAGTACTGCTTGAGGGAGTATCCAGCACTGCTTGAGGGAGTATCCACACTGCTTGTGGGAGTATCCAGCACTGCTTGAGGGAGTATCCAGCACTGCTTGAGGGAGTATCCAGTACTGCTTGAGGGAGTATCCAGCACTGCTTGTGGGAGTATCCAGCACTGCTTGTGGGAGTATCCAGCACAGCTTGAGGGAGTATCCAGCACTGCTTGAGGGAGTATCCAGCACTGCTTGAGGGAGTATCCAGCACTGCTTGTGGGAGTATCCAGCACTGCTTGAGGGAGTATCCAGCACTGCTTGAGGGAGTATCCAGCACTGCTTGAGGGAGTATCCAGTACTGCTTGAGGGATTATCCAGCACTGCTTGTGGGAGTATCCAGCACTGCTTGTGGGAGTATCCAGCACTGCTTGAGGGAGTATCCAGCACTGCTTGAGGGAGTATCCAGTACTGCTTGTGGGAGTATCCAGCACTGCTTGAGGGAGTATCCAGCACTGCTTGAGGGAGTATCCAGCACTGCTTGAGGGAGTATCCAGCACTGCTTGTGGGAGTATCCACACTGCTTGAGGGGAGTATCCAGCACTGCTTGTGGGAGTATCCAGCACTGCTTGTGGGAGTATCCAGCACTGCTTGAGGGAGTATCCAGCACTGCTTGAGGGAGTATCCAGCACTGCTTGTGGGAGTATCCAGCACTGCTTGAGGGAGTATCCAGTACTGCTTGTGGGAGTATCCACACTGCTTGAGGCAGTATCCATCACTGCTTGTGGGAGTATCCAGCACTGCTTGTGGGAGTATCCACACTGCTTGAGGGAGTATCCAGCACTGCTTGAGGGAGTATCCACACTGCTTGAGGGAGTATCAAGCACTGCTTGTGGGAGTATCCAGCACTACTTGTGGGAGTATCCAGCACTGCTTGAGGGAGTATCAAGCACTGCTTGAGGGAGTATCCAGCACTGCTTGAGGGAGTATCCACACTGCTTGAGGGAGTATCCAGCACTGCTTGTGGGAGTATCCACACTGCTTGAGGCAGTATCCACACTGCTTGAGGGAGTATCCACACTGCTTGAGGGAGTATCCAGCACTGCTTGTAGGGAGTATCCAGCTACTGCTTGAGGGAGTATCCAGCACTGCTTGAGGGAGTATCCAGCACTGCTTGTGGGAGTATCCACACTGCTTGAGGGCAGTATCCAGCACTGCTTGAGGGAGTATCCAGCACTGCTTGAGGGAGTATCCAGCACTGCTTGAGGTAGTATCCAGCACTGCTTGAGGGAGTATCCAGCACTGCTTGAGGGAGTATCCAGTACTGCTTGAGGGAGTATCCTGCACTGCTTGAGGGAGTATCCAGCACTGCTTGTGGGAGTATCCAGCACTGCTTGAGGCAGTATCCAGCACTGCTTGAGGGAGTATCCACACTGCTTGAGGGAGTATCCAGCACTGCTTGAGGGAGTATCCAGCACTGCTTGAGGGAGTATCCAGCACTGCTTGAGGGAGTATCCAGCACTGCTTGAGGGAGTATCCAGCACTGCTTGAGGGAGTATCCAGCACTGCCTGTGGGAGTATCCAGCACTGCTTGAGGGAGTATCCAGCACTGCTTGAGGGAGTATCCAGCACTGCTTGAGGAGTATCCAGCACTGCTTGAGGGAGTATCCAGCACTGCTTGAGGGAGTATCCAGCACTGCTTGTGGGAGTATCCAGCACTGCTTGAGGGAGTATCCAGCACTGCTTGTGGGAGTATCCAGCACTGCTTGAGGGAGTATCCAGCACTGCTTGTGGGAGTATCCAGCACTGCTTGAGGGAGTATCCAGCACTGCTTGATGGGAGTATCCAGCACTGCTTGAGGGAGTATCCAGCACTGCTTGAGGGAGTATCCAGCACTGCTTGAGGGAGTATCCAGCACTGCTTGAGGGAGTATCCAGCACTGCTTGAGGGAGTATCCAGCACTGCTTTGAGGGAGTATCCAGCACTGCTTGTGGGAGTATCCAGCACTGCTTGAGGGAGTATCCAGCACTGCTTGATGGAGTCTCCAGCTACTGCTTGAGGGGTATCCAGCACTGCTTGTGGGAATTAGCCAGCACTGCTTGTGGGAGTATCCAGCACTGCTTGATGGGAGTATTTCCAGAGCACTGCTTGTGGGCGTATCCAGCACTGCTTGAGGGAGTATCCAGCACTGCTTGAGGAGTACCTAGCACTGCTTGATGGGGAGTATCCAGCACTGCTTTGAGGGGAGTATCCCAGCACTAGCTGAAGGGAGTATCCAGACACTGCTTGAGGGAGTATCCAGCACCTGCTTTGAGGGAGTATCCAGTACTGCTTGAGGGAGTATCCAGCACTGCTTGAGGGAGTATACCTGACACTGCTTGTGGGAGTATTCCAGCACTGCTTAGGGGAGTATCCAGCACTCCTCTGGGGGAGTACTCAGCACTTCTTGTGGGAGTATCCAGCACTGCTTGTGGGAGTATCCAGCATCTGCTTGATGGGAGTACCATCGCAGCACTTTGTGGAGTATCCAGCACTGCTTGAGGGAGTATCCAGCACTGCTTGAGGGAGTATCCAGCACTGCTTGAGGGAGTATCCACACTGCTTGAGGGAGTATCCAGCACTGCTTGTGGGAGTATCCACACTGCTTGAGGGAGTATCCAGCACTGCTTGGGGAGTATCCAGCACTGCTTGAGGGAGTATCCAGCACTGCTTGAGGGAGTATCCAGCACTGCTTGAGGGAGTATCCAGCACTGCTTGAGGGAGTATCCAGCACTGCTTGAGGGAGTATCCAGCACTGCTTGAGGGAGTATCCAGCACTGCTTGTGGGAGTATCCAGCACTGCTTGTGGGAGTATCCAGCACTGCTTGAGGGAGTATCCAGCACTGCTTGAGGGAGTATCCAGCACTGCTTGAGGAGTATCCAGCACTGCTTGAGGGAGTATCCAGCACTGCTTGAGGGAGTATCCAGCACTGCTTGAGGAGTATCCAGCACTGCTTGAGGGAGTATCCAGCACTGCCTTGAGGGAGTATCCACACTGCTTGAGGGAGTATCCAGCACTGCTTGAGGGAGTATCCAGTACTGCTTGAGGCAGTATCCAGCACTGCTTGAGGGAGTATCCAGCACTGCTTGAGGGAGTATCCACACTGCTTGTGGGAGTATCCAGCACTGCTTGAGGGAGTATCCAGCACTGCTTGTGGGAGTATCCAGCACTGCTTGTGGGAGTATCCAGCACTGCTTGAGGGAGTATCCAGCACTGCTTGTGGGAGTATCCACACTGCTTGAGGGAGTATCCAGCACTGCTTGAGGGAGTATCCAGCACTGCTTGAGGGAGTATCCAGCACTGCTTGAGGGAGTATCCAGCACTGCTTGAGGGAGTATCCAGCACTGCTTGAGGGAGTATCCAGCACTGCTTGAGGGAGTATCCAGTTCTGCTTGAGGGAGTATCCAGCACTGCTTGAGGGAGTATCCAGCACTGCTTGTGGGAGTATCCACACTGCTTGAGGGAGTATCCAGCACTGCTTGTGGGAGTATCCACACTGCTTGAGGGAGTATCCAGCACTGCTTGAGGGAGTATCCACACTGTTTGAGGGAGTATCCAGCACTGCTTGTGGGAGTATCCAGCACTGCTTGAGGGAGTATCCAGCACTGCTTGAGGGAGTATCCAGCTCTGCTTGAGGGAGTATCCAGCACTGCTTGTGGGAATATCCAGCACGGCTTGTGGGAGTATCCAGCACTGCTTGTGGGAGTATCCAGCACTGCTTGAGGGAGTATCCAGCACTGCTTGTGGGAGTATCCAGCACTGCTTGAGGGAGTATCCAGCACTGCTTGAGGGAGTATCCAGCACTGCTTGAGGGAGTATCCAGCACTGCTTGAGGGAGTATCCAGCACTGCTTGAGGGAGTATCCAGCACTGCTTGAGGGAGTATCCAGTACTGCTTGAGGGAGTATCCAGCACTGCTTGAGGGAGTATCCTGCACTGCTTGTGGGAGTATCCAGCACTGCTTGTGGGAGTATCCAGGACTGCTTGTGGGAGTATCCAGCACTGCTTGTGGGAGTATCCAGCACTGCTTGTGGGAGTATCCAGCACTGCTTGAGGGAGTATCCAGCACTGCTTGTGGGAGTATCTACACTGCTTGTGGGAGTATCCAGCACTGCTTGTGGGAGTATCCAGCACTGCTTGAGGGAGTATCCAGCACTGCTTGAGGGAGTATCCAGCACTGCTTGAGGGAGTATCCAGCACTGCTTGAGGGAGTATCCAGCACTGCTTGAGGGAGTATCCAGCACTGCTTGAGGGAGTATCCAGCACTGCTTGAGGGAGTTTTCTAGCACTGCTTGAGGGAGTATCCAGTACTGCTTGAGGGAGTATCCAGCACTGCTTGAGGGAGTATCCACACTGCTTGTGGGAGTATCCAGCACTGCTTGAGGGAGTATCCAGCACTGCTTGTGGGAGTATCCAGCACTGCTTGAGGGAGTATCCAGCACTGCTTGTGGGAGTATCCACACTGCTTGAGGGAGTATCCAGCACTGCTTGAGGGAGTATCTAGCACTGCTTGAGGGAGTATCCAGCACTGCTTGAGGGAGTATCCAGCACTGCTTGAAGGAGTATCCAGCACTGCTTGAGGGAGTATCCAGCACTGCTTGAGGGAGTATCCAGTACTGCTTGAGGGAGTATCCAGCACTGCTTGAGGGAGTATCCAGCACTGCTTGTGGGAGTATCCAGCACTGCTTGAGGGAGTATCCAGCACTGCCTCTGGGAGTATCCACTTTCTTGAGGGAGTATCCAGCACTGCTTGTGGGAGTATCCAGCACTGCTTGTGGGAGTATCTAGCACTGCTTGAGGGAGTATTCAGCACTGCTTGAGGGAGTATCCAGTACTGCTTGAGGCAGTATCCAGCACTGCTTGAGGGAGTATCCAGCACTGCTTGAGGGAGTATCCACACTGCTTGTGGGAGTATCCAGCACTGCTTGAGGGAGTATCCAGCACTGCTTGTGGGAGTATCCAGCACTGCTTGAGGGAGTATCCAGCACTGCCTGTGGGAGTATCCACACTGCTTGAGGGAGTATCCAGCACTGCTTGAGGGAGTATCCAGTACTGCTTGAGGCAGTATCCAGCACTGCTTGAGGGAGTATCCAGCACTGCTTGAGGGAGTATCCACACTGCTTGTGGGAGTATCCAGCACTGCTTGAGGGAGTATCCAGCACTGCTTGTGGGAGTATCCAGCACTGCTTGTGGGAGTATCCAGCACTGCTTGAGGGAGTATCCAGCACTGCTTGTGGGAGTATCCACACTGCTTGAGGGAGTATCCAGCACTGCTTGAGGGAGTATCCAGCACTGCTTGAGGGAGTATCCAGCACTGCTTGAGGGAGTATCCAGCACTGCTTGAGGGAGTATCCAGCACTGCTTGAGGGAGTATCCAGCACTGCTTGAGGGAGTATCCAGTTCTGCTTGAGGGAGTATCCAGCACTGCTTGAGGGAGTATCCAGCACTGCTTGTGGAGTATCCACACTGCTTGAGGGAGTATCCAGCACTGCTTGTGGGAGTATCCACACTGCTTGAGGGAGTATCCAGCACTGCTTGAGGGAGTATCCACACTGTTTGAGGGAGTATCCAGCACTGCTTGTGGGAGTATCCAGCACTGCTTGAGGGAGTATCCAGCACTGCTTGAGGGAGTATCCAGCTCTGCTTGAGGGAGTATCCAGCACTGCTTGTGGGAATATCCAGCACGGCTTGTGGGAGTATCCAGCACTGCTTGTGGGAGTATCCAGCACTGCTTGAGGGAGTATCCAGCACTGCTTGTGGGAGTATCCAGCACTGCTTGAGGGAGTATCCAGCACTGCTTGAGGGAGTATCCAGCACTGCTTGAGGGAGTATCCAGCACTGCTTGAGGGAGTATCCAGCACTGCTTGAGGGAGTATCCAGCACTGCTTGAGGGAGTATCCAGTACTGCTTGAGGGAGTATCCAGCACTGCTTGAGGGAGTATCCTGCACTGCTTGTGGGAGTATCCAGCACTGCTTGTGGGAGTATCCAGGACTGCTTGTGGGAGTATCCAGCACTGCTTGTGGGAGTATCCAGCACTGCTTGTGGGAGTATCCAGCACTGCTTGAGGGAGTATCCAGCACTGCTTGTGGGAGTATCTACACTGCTTGTGGGAGTATCCAGCACTGCTTGTGGAAGTATCCAGCACTGCTTGAGGGAGTATCCAGCACTGCTTGAGGGAGTATCCAGCACTGCTTGAGGGAGTATCCAGCACTGCTTGAGGGAGTATCCAGCACTGCTTGAGGGAGTATCCAGCACTGCTTGAGGGAGTATCCAGCACTGCTTGAGGGAGTTTCTAGCACTGCTTGAGGGAGTATCCAGTACTGCTTGAGGGAGTATCCAGCACTGCTTGAGGGAGTATCCACACTGCTTGTGGGAGTATCCAGCACTGCTTGAGGGAGTATCCAGCACTGCTTGTGGGAGTATCCAGCACTGCTTGAGGGAGTATCCAGCACTGCTTGTGGGAGTATCCACACTGCTTGAGGGAGTATCCAGCACTGCTTGAGGGAGTATCTA
>NC_091214.1:30421427-30451427 GCF_040958095.1 Procambarus clarkii
AGGACAGCAACAAGACATGTATGGATGAACTGCAGAGGGCAGCAACTTTAGCGCATAGAATGAGAGCGAAGCTGCTGGTCATGGGGGACCTAAATCACGGAGAGATAGATTGGGAAACAAGGAATCCCCATGGCGGGGAAGAGACCTGGGGAGCGAAGCTGGTAGACGTTATTGACAGGAATTTCCTAACACAGCATGTGGAAGAAGATACTAGGGAAAGAGGAGGGGATACGCCCAGCCTATTAGATCTCATTATCACTCAGAATGTAGAAGACATCGAGCAGTTGGAACATGAAATACCACTAGGAGCTAGTGACCATTGTGTCCTAGTCTTTGACTACATGATGGAGTTTAAAATTGTGACCAAAGGACAAGAGGTCCGGGAAAGGAGACTTGATTACAGAAAAGGGGACTACAGAAGGATAAGGGACTACCTGGGAGAAGTGCAGTGGGAGGAAGAACTTAGAGGAAAAACAGTGCAAGGTATGATGAACCAAGTCATATTGAAATGCAAGGAGGCTGAAGATAGATTTATTCCAACAATAAAGGAAAAAAGCAGGAGGGAATATAATAACCCATGGTTTAATAGACAGTGTCAGGAAGCAAAGGTGAGAAGCAGGAGGGAGTGGAGGAAGTACAGAAGACAAAGGACAGAGGACAACAGGATTAGATGTAACAGAGCTAGGAATGATTACATTAACATAAGACGAGTGTCGGAAAGAAATTATGAGAATGATATTGCAGTCAAAGCGAAAAAGCAACCAAAATTACTACATAGCCATATAAGAAGGAAGATGTCGGTAAATGACCAAGTGACAAGACTGAGGAAAACAGAAGGGGCATATACAGAAAGCGACAAGGAAATCTGCGAGGTACTGAATGCAAAATTCCATGGAGTGTTTACAACCGAGCCTGAGATGCTCCCTTTGTTAGAAGAGATTACCCAAGATGAAAGACTATCAGATATAGAGGTGACAGCAGAGGATGTAATGAAACAGTTGACAACACTGGATGCAAATAAAGCTGTTGGACCAGACAAAGTATCACCGTGGATACTTAAAGAGGCAGCGCAGGCTCTCAGCGTGCCTCTGGCAATGATCTTTAATGAGTCACTTATGTCGGGAGAATTGCCCAGTTGCTGGAAGGAGGCAAATGTCGTACCGATTTTCAAAAAAGGTGATAGGGAGGAGGCACTTAACTACAGACCCGTATCACTGACAAGCATCCCCTGCAAAATACTTGAAAGAATAATTAGGCTAAGACTTGTTGAACACCTGGAGAGCATTGGGTTTGTAAACAAGCACCAACATGGGTTCTGGACAGGGAAATCATGCCTAACAAACCTTTTAGAATTCTATGATAAAGTAACAAGGATAAGGCAGGACAGAGAAGGCTGGGCAGACTGCATATTTCTTGACTGCCAAAAGGCCTTTGATACGGTACCGCACATGAGACTGCTATACAAACTTGAGAGGCAGGCAGGAGTAAGCGGAAAGGCCCTAGTATGGGTGAAGAACTACCTAACAGGAAGGAGCCAGAGGGTAATGGTAAGGGGCGAAAAGTCGGACTGGCGAACAGTAACAAGTGGAGTACCTCAAGGATCGGTGCTGGGACCAATCCTCTTTCTAATTTACGTAAATGATATGTTTACAGGAGTGGAATCATACATGTCAATGTTTGCAGATGACGCAAAATTAATGAGAAGAGTTGTGACAGACGAGGATTGTAGGATCCTCCAAGAGGACTTAAACAGGCTGCAGAGATGGTCAGGGAAATGGCTACTGGAGTTTAACACCAGTAAATGTAAAGTTATGGAAATGGGATCAGGTGACAGGAGACCAAAGGGACAGTACACAATGAAGGGGAACAGCCTACCTGTAACGATTCGAGAAAGAGACCTGGGAGTGGATGTGACACCTAATCTAACTCCTGAGGCACATATAAATAGGATAACGACAGCAGCGTACTCTACACTGGCGAAAATTAGAACTTCATTCAGAAACCTAAATGAGGAAGCTTTTAGGGCACTTTACACTGCCTACGTGAGACCCGTCTTAGAGTATGCCGCGCCATCATGGAGCCCCCACCTGAAGAAACACATAAAGAAACTGGAGAAGGTTCAGAGGTTTGCGACGAGGCTTGTCCCAGAGTTACGAGGGATGGGATATGAAGAGCGGCTGAAGGAACTGAACCTAACGACACTAGAGAAAAGAAGGGAGAGAGGAGATATGATAGGGACATATAAAATACTCAGGGGAATTGATAAAGTGGAAATAGATGAAATGTTCACACGTAATAATAACAGAACGAGGGGACATGGGTGGAAACTGGAAACTCAGATGAGTCACAGAGATGTTAGGAAGTTTTCTTTTAGCGTGAGAGTAGTAGAAAAATGGAATGCACTTGGGGAACAGGTTGTGGAAGCAAATACTATTCATACTTTTAAAACTAGGTATGATAGGGAAATGGGACAGGAGTCATTGCTGTAAACAACCGATAGCTAGAAAGGCGGGATCCAAGAGTCAATGCTCGATCCTGCAAGCACATATAGGTGAGTACATATAGGTGAGTACACACACACACACACACACACAGGGGAAATTATGAGGAGATGAGAAGCTTCCAAAGGGAAATACCTTGGGACACAGTCCTTGGAGCTAAGTCTGTACAAGATATGATGGACTATGTCACCCAAAAGTGTCAGGAGGCAGTAAGCAGATACATCCCGGCCCAAAGGGAAAAATCCGAGAAGCAACAGAAGAATCCATGGTATAATAGGGCATGTATGGAAGCAAAGAAACTGAACAAAAGGGCGTGGAGGAACTTCCGGAATAACAGAACACCAGAAAGCAGAAAGAGATACCAGAGAACCAGGAATGAGTACGTCAGGGTGAGAAGAGAAGCAGAGAAAAGTTATGAAAATGATATAGCAAACAAAGCCAAGACCGAACCAAAGCTACTCCACAGTCACATCAGAAGGAAAACAACAGTGAAAGAACAGGTATTGAAACTTAGAACAGGCGACGACAGGTATACAGAGAATGACAAAGAGGTGTGTGATGAACTCAACAAGAAGTTCCAAGAGGTCTTCACAACAGAACAAGGTGAGGTCACTGTGCTAGGAGAAAGGGAAGTAAACCAGGCGGCCTTGGAAGAGTTTGAAATTACGAGAGAGGAGGTCAAGAGACACCTGCTGGACCTGGATGTTAGAAAGGCTGTTGGTCCAGACGGGATTTCACCATGGGTACTGAAAGAGTGTGCAGAGGCACTTTGCTTGCCACTCTCCATAGTGTATAGTAGGTCACTGGAGATGGGAGACCTACCAGAAATATGGAAGATGGCGAATATGGTCCCAATATACAAAAAGGGCGACAGGCAAGAGGCACTGAACTACAGGCCAGTATCCTTGACTTGTATATCATGCAAGGTGATGGAGAAGATCGTGAGAAAAAACCTGGTAGCACATCTGGAGAGAAGGGACTTCGTGACAAATCGACAACATGGGTTCAGGGAGGGTAAATCTTGCCTGACTGGCTTAATAGAATTCTATGACCAGGTAACACAGATTAAGCAAGAAAGAGAGGGCTGGGCGGACTGCATTTTCTTGGATTGTCGGAAAGCCTTTGACACAGTACCGCATAAAAGGATGGTACATAAGCTGGAGAGACAGGCAGGTGTAGCTGGTAAGGTGCTCCAGTGGATAAGGGAGTACCTAAGCAATTGGAAGCAGAGAGTTACGGTGAGGGGTGAGACCTCCGATTGGCGTGAAGTCACCAGTGGAGTTCCACAGGGCTCTGTACTCTATCCTATCTTGTTTCTGATATATGTAAATGATCTCCCGGAGGGTATAGATTCATTTCTCTCAATGTTTGTGGACGATGCCAAAATTATGAGAAGGATTAAGACAAAAGAGGACTGTTTGAGGCTTCAAGAAGACCTAGACAAACTGCAGGAATGGTCGAACAAGTGGTTGTTAGAGTATAACCCAACCAAATGTAATATAATAAAGATAGGTGTAGGGAGCAGGAGGCCAAATACAAGGTATCATCTGGGAGAGGAAATTCTTCAGGAGTCAGAGAAAGAAAAAGACTTGGGAGTTGATATCACGCCAGAACTGTCTCCTGCAGCACATATCAAGAGGATAACATCAGCGGCATATGCCAGGCTGACCAACATACGAACGGCATTCAGAAATTTGTGTAAAGAATCATTCAGAACTTTGTATACCACATATGTCAGGCCAATCCTGGAGTATGCAGCCCCAGCATGGAGTCCATATCTAGTTAAGGATAAGACTAAACTGGAAAAGTTTCAAAGATTTGCCACCAGACTAGTACCTGAGTTGAGAGATATGAGCTATGAGGAGAGACTACAGGAATTAAACCTCACTTCGCTGGAAGACAGAAGAGTTAGGGGGGACATGATCACCACATTCAAGATTCTCAAGGGAAATGATAGGGTAGATAAAGACAGGCTATTTAACACAAGGGGCACACGCACAAGGGGACACAGGTGGAAACTGAGCGCCCAAATGAGCCACAGAGATATTAGAAAGAACTTTTTTAGTGTCAGAGTGGTTGACAAATGGAATGCATTAGGAAGTGATGTGGTGGAGGCTGACTCCATACACAGTTTCAAGTGTAGATATGATAGAGCCCAATAGGCTCAGGAATCTGTACACCTGTTGATTGACGGTTGAGAGGCGGGACCAAAGAGCCAGAGCTCAACCCCCGCTAGCACAACTAGGTGAGTACAATTAGGTGAGTACACACGACTCTTGAGTCAGCCTTGATAGGGAGCAGACGTGTTGGGTCAGCGGTCCGCACATACCTAGGGAATAATAGGGGTCAAGGGAGGGGGTGCACTGTACACTGTGCAGTGAGAATCGGGACAGTGTAAATCGAACAGTGGCATTGTAATGCAACACATTGATCACATCACGTGGTGAAATATCTTAGTGAATTTAGAGAAGATAGCTAGTGAGACTTCTTGAGGCAGCATCAGTCGCATCAGTCGGGACGCAAGTGGAGACCTAAAGACCTCACAGGATAACGACGACACGCCGTGTATTCACCTAGAGTGCTTGTGGGGGGCTGGCTGGTAAGTGTCTCTCATAAGTCTCCAACAGTGTACAAGGTTTATATAACATCATAGCATAGACATTACTGCATTCCATTCATTAATACAATCGTAAGAGGTAGACAGGTAACAAGGAAAGCAACTGTGAGCTCACTGGGAACCCAGATAAGCCGCTAATCTCCAACTGTAGTCTGAAGACAACACCTCAACCACCTCCTCTTAACCCCCATCTCACTCTCCCAACACACTCCCCCCCCCCCCACCACTGACTATACATACACACACACAAACACATACATTATCCCCTCCCCCCCCCCTTTTCTATCTTCTTCTGTAGCATACCAGATATTCCCCCCCCCCCTACCCCCAAAACCCTCCCACACTGTGGGACCCCATCCATCTCCCTCACCCACCACCTGACCACCTGACCTGAAGTGACCATCTCTGCCCCAATCCCATACACTCTCTCTCCTCCCACCCCCCTCCCTCTCTTTCTCTCTCTTGTCCTCTCTGTTCTGTTCTCTCTCTCTCTCTGTCTCTCTCGCTCTCTCTCGCTCTCTCTCTCTCTCTCTCTCTCTGCCCCCACACAGGGAGGGTATGGGGGTATGGAGAGAAGAGGGACATAGAGGATATGGGATGAGGGGAGGATGGAGGATATTGAGGGTATGGGAAGAAAAGGGAAGGAGGACAGGGTGGAAAGGGAAAGGGGGGAGGGGGGATATGGTGGGAATGAGGGAGGGGTGACAGGATATGTATGGGGGTGAGGTGGGAGGGAGGATTGATTGAGCATCTGAGTGGAGGCAGGGAGGGTGAGAGGTAGGGAGGGTTTCTATGTGGAAAAGGGTGGTGGTGTTGCCCTCTCCTCTGGTGTTGCTGGAATGCTGGTTGTGGGTTCCCCTTTCGGAACTGGGAATGTTGTGTTGGGGCTGTGCTTTCCTGGTTTTCTCCTCTCACCTTGTGCTTCTTCCTTGTCTCTGCCGCCATGACTCTTTCCTCCTTTGTCATGTCCCTCTGGAGGAATACTTTTTTTAATCTTCCACATATTGCAGATGGCTCTTCCTTTCTAGAACATCCTCCTTCAAGGTCTCATTTGAAAACACAATCTTTATCAGGCGGTCTGTACCTTTGTTGTACCAGCCCAACCTGAAAATCTTCAAAAAAATTTTTCAGCCCCCTCCATCTTTAACATTTTTAGTAATCCATTCACTGCCTCTCTGTCCTCACTATTCCACTCTTGCCTATTAGAGCCTTCCCGTTCTTTGATGCCCACAGCTACCACTGATCTTTTTAATTCCAGCAGCTGACTGGTGCACATTTTTTTTTTTTTTTTTTTTTTTTTTTTTTTTTTTTTTTATATATATACAAGAGTTGTTACATTCTTGTACAGCCACTAGTACGCGTAGCGTTTCGGGCAAGTCCTTAATCCTATGGTCCCTGGAATACGATCCCCTGCCGCGAAGAATCGTTTTTTCATCCAAGTACACATTTTACTGTTGCGTTAAACAGAGGCTACAGTTAAGGAATTGCGCCCAGTAAATCCTCCCCGGCCAGGATACGAACCCATGACATAGCGCTCGCGGAACGCCAGGCGAGTGTCTTACCACTACACCACGGAGACATTGCTGCTTCCAGTGAGGTAGCTGCTTACATGGCTACCTCCTTCACAGTGGCCATTGCTTCTGAGTTCTTTTTCAGTATTTCTGCAAAAGTTTCAAGTTCCAAGGCATTTCCTTCCAATGCACCATTTCCATCTTCCCTTAGGATGATTATCTGATGCTCAGACTCATTATTTTTTTTGTGAGGGATTTTATCTCCTCCTTTGCTGCTGTCAGCTCACTCTGCAGGTTATTGTGTTCTTAATTTCATGCATCTTCTTCCTCATTTCCTCCCAAATATGGGATAACATTTCCTTTATTAGGTCATTTTTCCCTGTGCCCTTGGTGTGTCCCCGTGCCATTTCAGGGTTAGCCAGAGGGGCATAGAGGAAGAGAGAGAGAGAATGGGAGTGAGAGAGGGAGGGAAAGAGAGAGAGAGAGAGAGAGAGAGAGAGAGAGAGAGAGAGAGAGAGAGAGAGAGAGAGAGAGAGAGAGAGAGAGAGAGAGAGAGAGAGAGAGAGAGAGCGAGGGAGAGGGAAGGTGAGAGAGAGGGAAGTCCAAATAGAAAGTGGGGTGAGGGGAGGAGAGAGAGGGGAAGTAGCACAAGTTGTGTGTGTGTGTGTGTGTAATGGATGGGTGGGGGCGATCATGCCCTTCTCACAGAGGTGAGAACGTTGAAGTGTTGGGTATATGAGTGTGTGTGTGTGTGTGTGTGTGTGTGTGTGTGTGTGTGTGTGTGTGTGTGTGTGTGTGTGTGTGTGTGTGGGGGTGGTGTATGGTGAGAAAGGGGGGTGAGTTTAGTGGGTTTGTGTTTGAGTGTGTGCATGTGTATGATTGCGAAGGCATGCGTGGTTTTGTGTGTGTGTGTGTGTGTACTCACCTAATTGTGCTTGCGGGGGCTGAGCTCTGGCTCTTGGGTCCCACCTCTCAACTGTCAATCAACAGGTTGTGTGTGTGTACTCACCTAATTCTGCTTGCGGGGGTTGAGCTTTGGCTCTTTGGTCCCGCCTCTCAACCGTCAATCAACTGGTGTACAGATTCCTGAGCCTACTGGGCTCTATCATATCTACATTTGAAACTGTGTATGGAGTCAGCCTCCACCACATCACTTCCTAGTGCATTCCATTTACTAACTACTCTGACATTGAAAAAGTTCTTTCTAACGTCTCTGTGGCTCATTTGGGTACTCAGCTTCCACCTGTGTCCCCTTGTTCGCGTCCCACCAGTGTTCAATAGTTCATCCTTGTTTACCCGGTCGATTCCCCTGAGGATTTTGTAGGTTGTGATCATGTCCCCCCTAACTCTTCTGTCTTCCAGTGTCGTAAGGTGCATTTCCGAAGCCTTTCCTCATAACTCATGCCACTTAGTTCTGGGACTAGTCTAGTAGCATACCTTTGGACTTTTTCCAGCTTGGTCTTGTGCTTGACAAGGTACGGGCTCCATGCTGGGGCCGCATACTCCAGGATTGATCTCACATATGTGGTGTACAAGATTCTGAATGATTCCTTACACAGGTTCCTGAACGCCGTTCTGATGTTAGCCAGCCTCGCATATGCCGCAGACGTTATTCTCTTTATGTGGGCTTCTGGAGACAGGTTTGGTGTGATATCAACTCCTAGATCTTTCTCTCTGTCTGTTTCATTAAGTACTTCATCTCCTATTCTGTATCCTGTGCCTGGCCTCCTGTTTCCACTGCCTAGTTTCATTACTTTGCATTTACTCGGGTTGAACTTCAACTTGTTGGACCATTCACTCAGTCTATCCAGGTCATCTTGTAGCCTCCTACTATCATCCTATGTTTCAATCCTCCTCATAATTTTTGCATCGTCGGCAAACATTGAGAGGAACGAATCTATACCCTCTGGGAGATCATTTACATATACCAGAAACAGTATAGGTCCAAGGACTGACCCCTGCGGGACTCCACTTGTGACGTCTCGCCAATCTGAGACCTCACCGCTCACACAGACTCGTTGTCTCCTGTTGCTTAGGTACTCCTCTATCCACCGGAGTACCTTCCCTTTCACTCCAGCCTGCATCTCCAACTTTCGCACTAGCCTCTTGTGTGGCACTGTATCAAAGGCTTTCTGACAATCCAAAAATATGCAGTCTGCCCACCCTTCTCTTTCTTGCCTTATTTTTGTTGCCTGGTCGTAGAATTCAAGTGACCCTGTGAGGCAGGACCTGCCATCCCTGAACCCATGTTGATGCTGTGTTACAAAGTTCCTTCGCTCCAGATGCTCCACTAGTTTTTTTCGCACAATCTTCTCCATCAGCTCGCATGGTATGCAGGTTAGGGACACTGGCCTGTAGTTTAGTGCCTCCTGTCTATCCCCTTTCTTGTATATCGGGACTACGTTAGCTGCTTTCCAAATATCTGGCAGTTTCCCTGTTGCCAGTGATTTGTTATACACTATGGAGAGTGGTAGGCACAGTTCTCTTGCTCCTTCCTTTAGAACCCAAGGGGAGATTCCATCTGGGCCTATAGCCTTCGTCACATCTAACTCTAGTAAACACTTCCTTACTTCCCCACTGGTAATCTCAAACTCTTCCAGTGGTTCCTGGTCAGCTATTCCCTCACTTACCTCTGGAATTTCTCCTTGCTCTAAGGTTAAGACCTCCTGGAATTTCTTATTCAATTCCTCACACACTTCCTTGTCATTTGTAGTGAATCCTTCCGCCCCTATCCTTAATTTCATAACCTGTTCCTTTACTGTTGTTTTTCTCCTAATGTGGCTATGCAACAATTTAGGCTGAGTCTTTGCCTTGCTTGCGATGTCATTTTCGTATTGTCTTTCTGCCTCTCTTCTCATCCTGACATATTCATTCCTGGCATTCTGGTATCTTTCTCTGCTCTTCAGTGTCCTGTTATTCCTATAGTTTCTCCATGCCCTTTTACTTTACTGCTTAGCTAGCCTACATCTCTGATTAAACCATGGGTTTCTCATTTTCATTTCTCTGTTTTCCTTTTGGACTGGGACAAACTTGTTTGCTGCGTCCTTGCACTTCTGCGTGATGTAATCCATCATATCTTGGGCCGTCTTTCCCCTGAGCTCTGTTTCCCATGCTATATCTGTTAGGAATTTTCTTATCCCCTCATAGTTTCCCTTTCGGTATGCTAACCTTTTGGTTTCGGTATCCCTCCTCGAGTTCAATAACCCTTCTTCAATCAAGTACTCAAACACCAGTACACTGTGGTCGCTCATTTCTACTGGGTCCTCAAAACCGATTTCTCTTATGTCGGAGTCGTTCAGAGTGAAGATTAGGTCGAGTCTCGCTGGTTCATCATTGCCTCTCATCCTTGTGGGTTCTCCGACATGCTGGGTTAAAAAGTTGCTTGTCACCACCTCCAATAGTTTGGCTCTCCACGTATCCTCGCCTCCATGCGGTTCCTTGTTCTCCCAGTCAATCCTTCCGTGATTGAAGTCGCCCATGATGAGCAGGTGGGATCTATTTCTACAGGCAGCAGAGGCTGCCCTCTCAATTATAGTGTTAACTGCCATGTTGTTGTTTTCATTCATGTGTGTGTGTGTGTGTGTGTGTGTGTGTGTGTGTGTGTGCGCGCGCGCCTTTATCTCACATCAAGAGGGGAAAGGAGGTGTGGAGGGAGACCTAGAGATTAACACAGTATCCAGTTCCCACGTGAGCTCACAAGTGAGGTTCCCTAAATGCCTCCTACTCTATCAAGATTACTATTATACTTTATTATTGAATGAGAATGCATTAGTTATTACGATATGATATTATATAAACCTGACACACTGTTGTAGACGTCAGAGAGGAATTTGCCAGTCCCCAGAAGCACTTACCTCCCATACGCACAGCTAGGCAAGTTTCACGGCAGGTCTCTTCTCGTCCTGCGATGTGTTGCCTCTCCAATTCGGTTTCTTTACTCCATTTGTTCTATCGTTTGCGAGTTCACTATAGCACGTTGCACCCTGCTTGCTGCACATTGCGTGAGGCCAAATACTATGATCTAGCCTCTATATCACTGCAATGTCCCGACTTCTTGTACTCACCTAATTGTGCTTGCGAGGGTTGAGCTTTGGCTCTTTGGTCCCGCCTCACAACTGTCAATCAACTGGTGTACAGGTTCCTGAGCCTATTGGGCTCTATCATATCTACATATGAAACTGTGTATGGAGTCAGCCTCCACCACATCACTTCCTAGTGCATTCCATTTATTAACTATTCTGACACTGAAAAAAAAAAATTCTAACGTCTCTGTGGCTCATCTGGGTAATACGTTTCCACTTGTGTCCCCTTGTTCGTGTCCCACCCGTGCTGAAGAATTTGTCTTTGTCCACCCTGTCAATTCCCCTAAGAATTTTTGTAGGTGGTTATCATGTCTCCCCTTACTCTTCTGTTTTCCAGGGATGTGAGGTTCAGCTCCTTTAGCCTTTCCTCGTAGCTCATTCCTCTCAATTCCGGAACGAGCCTGATGGCATACCGCTGAATCTTCTCTAATTTTGTCTTGTGTTTAACTAGGTATGGACTCTAGGCTGGAGTTGCATACTTCAGGATTGGTCTTACATATGTGGTATACAGGGTCTTGAACGATTCCTTACACAAGTTTCTAAAGGCAGTTCTTATGTTGGCCAGTCTAGCATATGCCGCTGATGATATTCTTTTGATGTGGGACTCTGGGGACAGGTTCGGTGTGATATCAACCCCCCAGATCTTAAACTTTCTAAAACCCCAGATCAACTTTCTCTCTATTTGACTCATGCAGGATTTCACCTCCCAGATGATACCCTGTGTTCAGCTTCCTGCTCCCTTCGCCTAATTTAATTACCTTACCCTTTCCTGAGTTGAACTTTAGCAGCCATTTTCTAGACCATTCCTCCAGTTTGTGCAGGTCATCCTGTAGTCTCTGTCTATCTTCATCCTTCTTGATTCTTCTCATAATTTTTACATCATCAGCAAACATTGCGAGGAATGAGTCTATACCTATATACCGGAAGATCATTCACATATATTAGAAACAGGATGGGTCCAAGTACTGAGCCCTGTGGGACTCCGCTGGTGACATCTCGCCGCTCTGATGTCTCCCCCCTCACCGTTACTCGTTGTTTCCTGTTGCTTAAGTACTCCCTTATCCACTGAAGTACCTTCCCTTTTACTCCTGTCTGTTGCTCTAACTTTTTTAACAGCCTTTTATGGGGTACTGTGTCAAAGGCTTTCTGGCAGTCCAGGAAAATGCAGTCGGCCCACCCTTCTCTTCCCTGCCAAATTTTTGTTGCCTGGTCATAGAATTCTATTAAACTTGGAGCCACGATTTACCATCCCTGAACCCATGTTGGTGGTGCGTTACAAAGTTATTTCCCTCCAGATGCTCTTGAGCCTTTTCCTCGCGATCTTCTCCATCACCTTGCATGGTATACAAGTTAGGGAAACTGGCCTGTAGTTCAGTGCTTCTTGCCTGTCACCCTTCTTGTATATTGGGACTACGTTAGCTGTCTTCCAACTATCTGGTAAGGCTCCTGTTTCCAGTGACCTGTTATACACCATAGAGAGTGGCACACTTAGTGCTTATGCACCTTCCTTTAGTATGCATGGTGAGATTCTGTCATGTCCAACAGCCTTTGTCGCATCCAGCTCCAGCAGACACCTTTTGACCTCATCTCTGGTGAGGTCAAATTCCTCCACACAAATTGTGTGTGTACTCACCTAATTGTACTTACCTAGTTGTGCTTGCGAGGGTTGAGCTCTGGCTCTTTGGTCCCGCCTCTCAACCGTCAATCAACAGGTGTACAGGTTCCTGAGTCTATTGGGCTCTATCATATCTACATTTGAAACTGTGTATGGAGTCAGCCTCCACCACATCACTTCCTAATGCATTCCATTTGTCAACCACTCTGACACTAAAAAAGTTATTTCTAATATCTCTGTGGTTCATTTGGGCACTCAGTTTCCACCTGTGTCCCCTAGTGCGTGTTCCCCCTTGTGTTAAATAACCTGTCTTTATCTACCCTATCAATTCCCTTGAGAATCTTGAATGTGGTGATCATGTCCCCCCTAACTCTTCTGTCTTCCAGCGAAGTGAGGTTTAATTCCCGTAGTCTCTCCTCGTAGCTCATACCTCACTGCTCGGGTACTAGTCTGGTGGCAAACCTTTGAACCTTTTCCAGTTTGGTCTTATCCTTGACTAGATATGGACTCCATGCTGGGGCTGCATACTCCAGGATTGGCCTGACATATGTGGTATACAAAGTTCTGAATGATTCCTTACACAAATTTCTGAATGCCGTTCTTATGTTGGCTGTCTGGCATATGCCGCTGATGTTATCCTCTTGATATGGGCTGCAGGGCACAGGTCTGGTGTGATGTCAACCCTCAAGTCTTTTTCTCTCTCTGACTCTTGAAGAATTTCATCTCCCAGATGATACCTTGTATCTGGCCTCCTGCTCCCTATGCCTATCTTCATTACGTAACATTTACATTGGTTAAACTCTAACAACCATTTGTTCGACCATTCCTTCAGCTTGTCTAGGTCTTCTTGAAGCCTCAAACAGTCCTCTTCTGTTTTAATCCTTCTCATAATTTTAGCATCGTCCGCAAACATTGAGGGAAATGAATCTATGCCCTCCGGGAGATTATTTACATATATTAGAAACAAGATAGGACCGAGTACAGAGCCCTGTGGGACTCCACTGGTGACTTCACGCCAATCAGAGGTCTCACCCCTCACCGTAACTCTCTGCTTCCTATTGCTTAGGTACTCCCTTATCCACTGGAGCACCTTACCAGCTACACCTGCCTGTCTCTCCAGCTTATGTACCAGCCTCTTATGCGGTACTGTGTCAAAGGCTTTCCGACAATCCAAGAAAATGCAGTCCGCCCAGCCCTCTCTTTCTTGCTTATTCTGTGTCACCTGGTCGTAGAATTCTATTAAGCCCGTCAGGCAAGATTTACCCTCCCTGAACCCATGTTGTCGATTTGTCACGAAGTCCCTTCTCTCCAGATGTGTTACCAGGTTTTTTCTCACGATCTTCTCCATCATCTTGCATGCTATACAAGTCAAGGACACTGGCCTGT
The DNA here is from genome assembly GCF_040958095.1 of Procambarus clarkii. NCBI lineage: Eukaryota > Metazoa > Arthropoda > Malacostraca > Decapoda > Cambaridae > Procambarus > Procambarus clarkii. The sequence goes on from NC_091214.1 coordinate 30,435,140, forward strand.
AGTTCAGTGCCTCTTGTCTGTCGCCCTTTTTGTATATTGGGACCACATTCGCCGTCTTCCATATTTCTGGTAGGTCTCCCGTCTCCGGTGACTTACTATACACTATGGAGAGTGGCAAGCAAAGTACCTTTGCACACTCTTTCAGTACCCATGGTGAGATCCCGTCTGGACCAACAGCCTTTCTAACATCCAGATCCAGCAGGTGTCTCTTGACCTCCTCTCTCATAATCTCGAACTCTTCCAAGGCCGCCTGGTTTACCTCCCTTTCTCCTAGCACAGTGACCTCACCTTGTTCTATTGTGAAGACCTGGAACCTCTTGTTGTGTTCTTCACACACCTCTTTGTCCTTCTCTGTATACCTGTCCTCGCCTGTTCTAAGTTTCAATACCTGTTCTTTCACTGTTGTTTTCCTTCTGATGTGACTGTGGAGTAGCTTTGGTTCGGTCTTGGCTTTGTTTGCTATATCGTTTTCAAAACTTTTCTCTGCTTCTCTTCTCACCCTGGTGTACTCATTCTTGGTTCTCTGGTATCTCTCTCTGCTTTCTGGTGTTCTGTTATTCCGGAAGTTCCTCCACGCCCTTTTGTTCAGTTTCTTCGCTTCCATACATGCCCTATTATACCATGGATTTTTCTGTTGCTTCTCTGATTTTTTCCTTTGGGCCGGGATGAACCTGTTTACTGCCTTCTGACACTTTTGGGTGACATAGTCCATCATACCCTGTACAGACTTATCTCTGAGGTCTGTGTCCAGTGCCTTATTTCCCTTAGGAAACTTCTTATCTGTTCATAATTTCCCTTTCGATATGCCAGCCTTTTGATTCCTAGTTCTTTTTTGGGGGAGATAATTTCTAGCATACCAGGCACTCATAGTTCAATACACTGTGATCACTCGTTCCCAAGGGCGCTTCCAACTTAACTTCCCTTATATCCCACTCATTTAGGGTAAATATCAAATCAAGCATTGCTGGTTCATCTTCTTCTCTCATTCTTGTTGGGTCCTTGATATGCTGGCTTAGAAAGTTTCTTGTTGCCACGTCCAGCAGCTTAGCTCTCCATGTTTCTGGTCCTCCATGCGGGTCTCTGTTCTCCCAATCTATCTTCCCATGGTAGAAGTGTCACATATTTAGTAGTCCAGATCCATTCCTGCTAGCAACAGAAGCTGCTCTTTCTTTTATATTAATGGTGGCCATGTTTTTTCTATCATATCCCTGTCTGGGTCTTCTGTCATTTGGTGGTGGATTATATATGACTACGACTATAACTTTTTCCCTCCATTTGTTATGGTACCTGCTATGTAGTCACTGAAAACTTTCACAGCACTGAATAACCATCTTCTCAAAATCCCAGCCTTTTCTTACCAGCAGAGCTATACAACCACCACCTCTTCCTTCCCTCTCTTTCCTCATAACATAATAGTCCTGTGGGAACACTGCATTTGTTATCGTTTTCGTTAGTTTTTTTCTGCATTCCATTATTATGTCTATTATGTCTATTATGTCTATTATGTATATTATTGGCTATTATGTCTGGGTTTTCCTCTAGTACCCGTTCTCCAAGCTCATTTGCTTTATTTGTAATTCTATCTATGTTAGTGTACATTGCTTTGAGGCTTACTTTCTTCTGTTCCTTCTCAAATCGCCTCCTTGGTGAGTGTTCTGCTAGTGGGGGGAAGCTGTTCCATGGGTGTGAGGACCTGTGAGGTGGATAACAGGGTCTCAGAGGATACTGGGATGAGGGGCGGGGGATGCAGTGAAGGGGGAGGGACAGGGAGGGTATGGGGTGAAAGGGGAGGGAGGACAGGAAGGAATGGGGGGGGGGGGAAAGGGGGGACTCGGTGGGAGGGGGGAAGGGGGGACTCGATGGGAGGGGGGGAGGGGGGGACTCGGCAGAAGGGGGGGAGGGGTAGAGGGGTGGGGATTGGGTGTGACGGTAGGGAGATTTGGCTGAACATTTGAGTGGGGGCAGGGAGGGTTTGGGGTAGGGGGGTTTTCTATGCAGAGGAGGGTGGCGGGGTTGTCCTCCCCTCTGGTGTTACTGGGTTGCTGGTTGTGGGTTCCCCCCCCCCCCCTCGCCTCTGGGGTGTTCTGTTGGGAGCTGTGACTTCCTAGTTTTCCCCTCTCGCCCTGCGCCTCTTCCTTGCTTCTGCCGCCACGGATCTCTCCTCCCTCCTCATATCTCTCTGGAGGAATACATTTTTTAATTCTCCCACGTTGTGTGTGTGTGTGTGTGTGTGTGTGTGTGTGTGTGTGTGTGTGTGTGTGTGTGTGTGTGTGTGTGTGTGTGTGTGTGTGTGTGTGTGTGTGTATGTGTGTGTATGTGTGTGTGTGTGTGTGTACTTACCTAGTTGGACATACCAAGTTGTGTTTGTGGGGGTTGAACACTGGCTCTTTGGTCCCACCTCTCAACCATCAATCAACATGTGTACAGGTTCCTGGGCCTATTGGGCTCTATCATATCTACACTTGAAACTGTGTATGGAGTCAGCCTCCACCACATCACTTCCCAATGCATTCCATTTGTCTACTACTCTGACACTGAAAAAATTATTTCTAATGTCTTTATGGCTCATTTGGGCGCTCAATTTCCACCTGTGTCCCCTAGTGCGTGTGCCCCTGTGTTAAATAGTTTGTCTTTATCTACCCTATCAATTCCTCTGAGAATCTTGCATGAGGTGATCATGTCCCCCCTAAGTCTTCTGCCTCCCAGTAACGTGAGGTTTAATTCTCATAGTCTCTCCTCGTAGCTCATACCGTTCAGTTTGGGTTCTAGTCTGTGTTGTGTGTGTGTACTCACCTAGTTGTACTCATCTAGTTGTGCTTGCGGGGGTTGAGCTCTGACTCTTTAGTCCCGCCTCTCAACCGTCAATCAACAGGTGTACAGGTTCCTGAGCATACTGGGCTCTATCATATCTACACTTGAAACTGTGTATGGAGTCAGCCTCCACCACATCACTTTCTAATGCATTCCATTTGTCAACCAATCTGACACTAATAAAGTTCTTTCTAATATCTCTGTGGCTCATTTGGGCACTCAGTTTCCACCTGTGTCCCCTAGTGTGTGTATGTTTACTAGTTGTGTTTACTAGTTGTGTTTTTGCGGGGGTTGAGCTTTGCTCTTTCGGCCCGCCTCTCAACTGTCAATCAACTGTTTACTAACTACTCTTTTTTTTTTTTTTTTTTCTTTCCTCACACCACACACACACACACACACCCCAGGAAGCAGGCCGTGACAGCTGACTAACTCCCAGGTACCTATTTACTGCTAGGTAACAGGGGCACTTAGGGTGAAAGAAACTTTGCCCATTTGTTTCTGCCTCGTGCGGGAATCGAACCCGCGCCACAGAATTACGAGTCCTGCGTGCTATCCACCAGGCTACGAGGCCCCCCGATCCACCAGGCTACGAGGCCCCCTTGTGTGTGTGTGTGTGTGTGTGTGTGTGTGTGTGTGTGTGTGTGTGTGTGAAAATTAGTAGTAGTTAGTAGCAGTTGAGTGACTGACAGTTGAGAGGCGGGCCGAAAGACCAGAGCTCAACCCCCGCAAGCACAACTAGGTGAATACACACGCACACCTTCAGGACCTTGTATACCACTTATGTCAAACCAATCCTGGAGGATGCAGTTCCAGCCTGGAGTCCATACTTAGTTACATACAAGACAAAGTTAAAGAAGGTTCAGAGGTATGCCACCAGACTTGTTCCAGAACTGAGAGGCACCAGCAACGAAAAAAAACACCTACAAAATTCTCAGGGGAATTGACAGGGTGGACAAAGACGAACTATTTAGCACTGGTGGAACACGAACAATGGGACACAGGTGGAAACTTAGTACCCATATGAGCCACAGGGACGTTAGAAAAAACGTTTTCAGTGTCAGAGTAGTTAACAAGTGGAATGCATTAGGCAGTAATGTGGTGGAGGCTAACTCCATACACAGTTTCAAATGTAGATATGATAGAGCCCAATAGGCTCAGGAACCTGTACACCAGTTGATAGGCGGGACCAAAGAGCCAAACCACCCACTCAAGCACAGAAGGCTAGAAAGCAGGGCATAAAGAGCTAGAGCTCCCGATTCCATGCAGACCATCAGTTCCCATTAGCCAGTGATAGGCCAACCCGTCCTCCTAATGGAACGTCGCATTTTGACGTGTACCATATTAACTGATGGTATACAAGTTTTGATGAGGAGTCAACGAAAGAGTCACTGTAGAGTCTCAGGAGAGTCACCGTAGAGTCTCAAGAGAGTCACCATAGAGTTTCAGTAGTCATCGTAGTCTCAAGAGTCACTGTAGCGTCTCAGGAGTTACTGTAGAGTCTCAAAAGAGTCTCCATAGAGTCTCTGGAGAATCACCATACAGTCTCAAAAGTCATCGTAAAGTCTCAGGAGAGGCACCATAGAGTCTCAGGAGAGTCACCGTAGAGTTTCAGAAGTCATTGTATGTTAATACTCAAATATTATGACGGTTGGGTCATACCCAATCACAGGCGAGTAGGCCTCTGACGTCATTCCCTTCAGAGCCGGCACTTGCCTCTCTCGAGGCAGGCCTCAGTATCTCACCAGACAAGAGTTAGGTAGGACCTCGGCTGGCCAGATATATAACTTGTTACCTTACTCAATAACCTGCTGAAGTGATCTACTGTGTATCCAGTTCATGTTCTTACAGATCACCAACCATTAATTCCTTTGTTCAAGAATAAGAATCCCATTGGAAAGTTTGCTAGATATTTGCTCACAATTCAAGAGTTTAATCCCACATTTGGTTATATTCCAGGAAAGCAAAATGTTGTAGCCGATGCGTTTTCTCAACACGTAGCTGCAATTCAGTTAAATTACCCAGCATTAGACGCTACAGTAGTCGAGACGGAATAGAGACAAGACTCCATATGGGCACCTGTCATTAAGTTTTTTACCAAGCAAGATAATCGCCCGATTCACAAACCTCCAGTACCATTGAAAGAGTTAGTGATGTTAGACAACTTACTGTAGTAAAGCTAGGGACAGCCCCGAGGAAATGTTAAATGTTCCAGCTGTCGTGGTGCCAACATCGTTAAAAATTATCCATGATGCTCCTGCAAGTGCACATCCAGGTAAGGATCGTACACTCCAACAAGGTCGATTTAAGTATTTTTGGCCAAAAATGGCTAAGGAGATTGCTCATTATGTTGACAGATGTTTAACCTCCTTACAGCACAAGGAACATGTAGCAGGACCTAATCGAATTCAGGTGTGCCCAGCAACTAAAGGTCTTTGGGAACGAGTATCAATAGATTTGTTGACAAATTTTGCAGAAACAGAAAAAGGGAACAAACATTTGCTTGTAATGGTTGATAATTTTTCATGGTATTGCGAACTAGTTTCTATCCTGAACAAAACAGCAGAAACTATAGCCAGTCCATTCCATGACCAAATAATTTGTAGATAACAGTAATCCTTTCAGATAATGGTCCAGAATTCAGTCATTTTTAACTAGCTTGTGTGATTTATAAAACATTAAAAAATGTAGTATTATGTAATATCACCCCAGCAAGTAATGGGTTAGCAGAGCATAATAACAAGAAAGTATTAGATGCCTTCAGAGTCACGTTGAATTTTGATAAATTTAGCCATAAATTTTTCCATTAATGTTTCTACAGGCGACACTCCTCACGCTATTCTTTATGGTACAGATAAAATCCTTCCTAATGAATTGATTAACTTACCCCCGACTCCTTTGCGTAATGTAGAGGATTTTGTTCATGTAAAGCATAGACAAATGCAACTAGTTTTCAAGAAAATATGAGAACTGTCCAAGGCTACAGCCGAGTTCACTCGAGCAAGGAATGCACGAGCTAAACCCAGTAAGATAACTATCGGTTCTGTAGTAATGGTACTTAACCAATACAGGTCTGGCCCTATGTACAAGTTAACTAAGAATTTTTGGGGTCCATATAAGCTTATCAAAGATAACAAGTACAGACTTAAGAATTTGTTAACCGGAGAGTATATAAATGAACATTTAGGCCACATGAAGTTAGCTAAATGACTGTTGACAAGACTGATGAGGAAGATGACAATGAACTTATCCAGACAGATTCTCCTATTGGGACACCACCTTCTGTGGTTGACAGACCACTGTGGTACAGCCACCCCATACTAGCACCTATAATTTTAGATCTAGACCTTTTGTTTCAACCGTGCACTCACCACATGTCCATTGACTAGATGTTAACAAGGTTACCTCTCAAGATGATAGTTTGTCACATGCAGTTCCATCTGTTCCTGACCTTCAGTCAGAGCCAGAGTTGTATAGTGATCTGAATGATCTAGGCATAAATATCCGCAGAATTTATAATTAAGTGCACTCTGCAGTTATTCTGTTTTCTTTAGCAAAATTCACTTCCAGTATTTCTACCATATTTCCTATTATTACCATTATATTTATTGTATAATGAATTTTTTCTCAACTTTATTTTGTGTCATAAATCAGATGCCATTGTTAAGTCTACTGCCATTTGTATTTTTACAGTGTTTGTCATAAAGAGTTCATTAATGTTCTGGCGGCCACACTGAGGCCAGTGATTCCTGACTGCTATCACCAAGATGTTAGCCTTCTCGATCCAGGCCTTGTATATAGCCTGTAAATATATTGTACATTAAAAAAAAATTCTCCATGATCTAATCTTAACGTTCATTTGTGGTTGTTAGGTCAGAACTTTTGTTCCATTAATGGAGATAATTGTCTTTAGTTTTTTTTCCCAAGCACATGCCATTAACACATGTTAATAATTTTGTTTTAGGCAATACCTTGAGAAGTATTGTTCATATCTGTTACTTAGACATATATATGTTCTTAATGCTTGTGTTTAATTAAACCATTTTTACCATGATTTATCACCTATTATGTTCAAATGGTATTTTTGTGCACATGCTGAGAGATGTTAGTATCCCGCACACCTGATCTTCTTTTAATGTTTATTATGCAATTTCACATGTAAGCCATTATTGAATGACACCGAGGTCCTTTCAGTATCATTGTAGCTATATAGCTAGCCAGAGCGTGTCGACAAGGGACGTCGACTTGGTAGCTCGGAGTATTAACTCCGAGCGGAGTTAATACTCAAATATTATGACGGTTGGGTCATACCCAATCACAGGCGAGTAGGCCTCTGACGTCATTCCCTTCAGAGCAGGCATTTGCCTCTCTCGAGGCAGGCCTCAGTATTTCACCAGACAAGAGTTAAGTAGGACCTCGGCTGGCCAGATATATAACTTGTTACCTTACTCAGTAAACTGCTCAAGTGATCTACTGTGTATTATCTACAATCCTGCAACAGCCATACATCCAAGAAGGTAACGAATACTTAGTCTCAAGCAAGTCACCATAGAGTCTCAAGAGAGTCACCGTAGAGTCTCAGGCGAGTGTCTGTAGAGTCTCAGGAGACTCACTATAATGTCTCAGGAGAGTCACCGTATAGTCTCAGGAGTCACCGTAGAGTCTCAGCAGAGTCACCGTAGAGTCTCAAGTCACCGTAGAGTCTCAAGTCACCGTAGAGTCTCAAGTCACCGTAGAGTCTCAAGTCATCGTAGAGTCTCAAGAGTCACCGCAGTCTTAAGATTCACTCAGGACTAGAATCTCAGGAGTCACTGTAGAGTCTCAGGAAAGTCACCATAGAGTCTCAGGAGAGTCAATGTAGAGTTTCAGGAGAGTTACCGTAGTCTCTCAGGGGAGTCAGAGTAGAGTCTCAGGAGTCACCGTAGAGTCCCAGGATTCACTGTAGAGTCTCAAGAGAGTCATCGTAGAGTCTCAGGAGTCTTTATAGTTACAAAAGAGTAGCCATAATCTCAGAAGAGTCACCATAGAGTCTCAGAAGAGTTACTGTAGAATCTCAGGAGAATCACTGTAGAGTTATTATTGAGTCCCCATAGAGTCAGAAAAGAGTCACAGTAGAGTCACTGTAGAGTTTCAGGAGTCACCAGAGTCACCATAGAGTCACCATGGATTCACTGTAGAATCACAAGAGAGTCACTGTATAGTCACAGGAGAGTCACTGTATAGTCACAGGAAATTCACTGTAGAATCACCGAAACGTCACCATAGTGTCACCGTAGAATCACTGTAGAGTCACCACGAAGTCACTGTACTATAGAGTCGACTATAGAGTCTACAGCGACTATAGAGTCTACAGCGATATAGAGTCGCTGTAGAGTCACCATAGAGTCACGTTTACAGTCACCATAGCGTCACAGTAGAGTCACTGTAGAGTCTCAGGAAAGTCACTGTATAGTAACCCTAAAGTCACCATAGAGTCGCTTTAGAGTCAATATAGAGTCACTGTAGTGTCACCGTAGAGTCACAGTACTCTCTCTGTAGTGTCAAAGTAGAGTCACCATAGAGTCACTGTACAGTTACAGGAGTCACCTTTAGAGTCACTGTACAGTTACAGGAGCCACCTTTAGAGTCACTGTAGAGTTACCATAGAGTCACAGGAGAGTCACTGTAGAGTCAACATAGTGTCACAAAAGTGTCACCATAGACACCGTAGAGTCACCGTAGACGCACTGTAGAGTCGCATGAGAGTCATGGTAGAGTCACTGTTGTGTCATCATAGTCACCGAAGTGTCACCATAGAGTCACCGTAAAGTCCCTGTAAAGTCACAGTTGTCACTGTAAAATCACAGTAGAGTCACTGTAGATCACCGTAGAGTCACCGTAGGCACAGGTAAGTTAACGTAGAGTCACCGAAGAGTCATTGTAGTGTCACCGTAGTGTCACCGTAGAGTCACTGTAGTGTCACTGAAGAATCTCTGTAGTCACCGAAGTCATCGTAGAGTCACCGTAGAGTCACTGTAGAGTCACCAAGAGTCACCAAGAGTCACCAAGAGTCACCAAGAGTCACCAAGAGTCACAAAGAGTCACCGTAGAGTCACCGTAGAGTCACTATAAGGGTAATAACATTAAAGCAACGAACAGCGCAAATCAATTCAGAAAAAGTGATCTGAGCGAAGTATAAACTAAAATAACAGAGGAGATGATTAGCTGCCGACACGAGGTACAGTGTACCTGGCAGGACACGAGGTACAGTGTACCTGGCAGGACACGAGGTACAGTGTACCTGGCAGGACACGAGGTACAGTGTACCTGGCAGGACACGAGGTACAGTGTACCTGGCAGGACACGAGGTACAGTGTACCTGGCAGGACACGAGGTACAGTGTACCTGGCAGGACACGAGGTACAGTGTACCTGGCAGGACACGAGGTACAATGTGTACCTAGCAGGACACGAGGTACAGTGTACCTGGCAGGACACGAGGTACAGTGTACCTGGCAGGACACGAGGTACAGTGTACCTGGCAGGACACGAGGTACAGTGTACCTGGCAGGACACATGGTACAGTGTACCTGGCAGGACACGAGGTACAGTGTACCTGGCAGGACACGAGGTACAGTGTACCTGGCAGGACACGAGGTACAGTGTACCTGGCAGGACACGAGGTACAGTGTACCTGGCAGGACACGAGGTACAGTGTACCTGGCAGGACACGAGGTACAGTGTACCTGGCAGGACACGAGGTACAGTGTACCTGGCAGGACACGAGGTACAATGTGTACCTAGCAGGACACGAGGTACAGTGTACCTGGCAGGACACGAGGTACAGTGTACCTGGCAGGACACGAGGTACAGTGTACCTGGCAGGACACGAGGTACAGTGTACCTGGCAGGACACATGGTACAGTGTACCTGGCAGGACACGAGGTACAGTGTACCTGGCAGGACACGAGGTACAGTGTACCTGGCAGGACACGAGGTACAATGTGTACCTAGCAGGACACGAGGTACAGTGTACCTGGCAGGACACGAGGTACAGTGTACCTGGCAGGACACGAGGTACAGTGTACCTGGCAGGACACGAGGTACAGTGTACCTGGCAGGACACGAGGTACAGTGTACCTGGCAGGACACGAGGTACAGTGTACCTGGCAGGACACAAGGTACAGTGTACCTGGCAGGACACGAGGTACAGTGTACCTGGCAGGACACGAGGTACAGTGTACCTGGCAGGACACGAGGTACAATGTGTACCTGGCAGGACACGAGGTACAGTGTACCTGACAGGACACGAGGTACAGTGTACCTGGCAGGACACGAGGTACAATGTGTACCTAGCAGGACACGAGGTACAGTGTACCTGGCAGGACACGAGGTACAGTGTACCTGGCAGGACACAAGGTACAGTGTACCTGGCAGGACACGAGGTACAGTGTACCTGGCAGGACACGAGGTACAGTGTACCTGGCAGGACACGAGGTACAGTGTACCTGGCAGGACACGAGGTACAGTATACCTGGCAGGACACGAGGTACAGTGTACCTGGCAGGACACGAGGTACAGTGTACCTGGCAGGACACGAGGTACAGTGTACCTGGCAGGACACGAGGTACAGTGTACCTGGCAGGACACAAGGTACAGTGTACCTGGCAGGACACAAGGTACAGTGTGCCTGGGAATACAAGAGCCACACACGAGGTACAGTGTACTTGGGAATACAAGAGCCACACACGAGGTACGGTGTACCTGGGAATACAAGAGCCAAACATGAGGTACAGAGTACCTGGGAATACAAGAGCCAAACACGAGGTACAGTGTACCTGGGAATACAAGAGCCACACACGAGGTACGGTGTACCTGGGAATACAAGAGCCACACACGAGGTACAGTGTACCTGGGAATACATGAGCCACACACGAGGTACAGTGTACCTGGGAATACAAGAGCCACACACGAGGTACAGTGTACCTGGGAACACAAGAGCCACACACGAGGTACAGTGTACCTGGGAACACAAGAGCCACACACGAGGTATTGTGTACTTTTAAGGGCAAGGAAAAAAAGGGCAATGGAATATGGAAAGTCAAGATTTCGTCATTGAAAAGGGGAATTAAAACACTCTGAACCCCACTAATTACCATATACAATGCGTCATTAACAAATATACAGCTTCTGGAAATCTTGTAAACTATTAGCAAATGTAATCAGTAGGATGAAAATTTAATACCTTGAGTGAATGAAGTTTGTAAGGCATAAGGAACGTATGGGATAATGTTGGAAGACATCACCCCAACAACTTGGGGTGGACGGTAGAGCGACGGTCTCGTTTCATGCAGGTCGGCGTTTAATCCAACTGTCCAAGTGGTTGGGCACCATTCCTTTTCCCCGTCCCATCCCAAATCCTTGTCCTGTCCCCTTCCAAGTTCTATAAACTCATAATGGCTTGGCGCTTTCCCTGATAATGAACCAAAAATTGCAGAAGAACAATTGTGCAAAACACAACTCTTAAGAAGACTCCTGACCGAAGGTTTTCCTCGCTATTACCTGTTCATTAAAATAAGCTGCAGGTTTTGGCAACACAATGTTTATTGGAGTTATGAGAAGAACTGCGTCGTGGATATAACAATAATCACTCAATACAACCTTCGTTAGACCAGTCACAAAATATGCAGCACCATCATTGAACTTAACCTGGGAAAATATATTCAGGTACGTGACAAGTACCTGAATGAGTTATGAGAATGGCTGAGAGAACTTTTATAATGACACTTGAAAAGAGAAGTCCCAGCGATGGTATGATTACTACATATAAGATACTAGAGTGGAATAACCAAAATGTATAGCAAAAACTTGTTTCGTTTGAATGAAAATAAAACGGGAGGGAACAGATGGTAGTTGCAAACACAAATAAGATATATGTAATTCAAGATATTTTAGAAATGTTAAAGATTTGAGATATTCAAAAAATACTTGAAAGGAGTGCGGTAAGCAAGAGGAACAAACATTAGGCAGAATGTTGTTGTTGTTGTTAAAGATTCGCTACCTGGAACAAAAAGTTCCAAGTAACACGGGCAATGGTGAGCCCGTAGGTTAGGCAGAAGTGGTGGCATTCACTTCCATTCACAGTATCAGTAGCTGAAAAGAAGGGCTGAATAAATACATTAGGTTCAAAAGCTTCATGATAGCTTTTGGACGGAATGTATACAAAAGCGTGACGATAGAGCGAGACCCATTCAACAGCAGTGCAACTGGTGAACATTGCAGGCCTGACACAGCAAAGCTGTAGCAACTATTACAATAGTATTATATTTACAGAAAAAATAATACGAATTAATGTATATCAGACGGCATCTGATGTCGTCCGTCAGGTCGAGGTCGAGGGAGGGGGTAGACGTACCGTGCGCGCTCCGTTAAAATCGTGACATTAACAGGGATTCTTAGGACTACCGCCGTGGATTACTGATTACAGACATAACAAAGTGCATAGTGACCCGCTGGAAAATTGAAAATAGTCATTAACAAGAGAACTTTGTGTTAAATAGAGAATAAACGGGAGACCGCGTGTGAGCCAGTGAATGAGGCTTTGTGTACATGCGTGTATTAGGAAAAAAAAAGTAGTGAACGGTGATTCGTGGAACAGTGATGTGGAACGGGTATCACAACAACATATAAGTTGGAAGTAAATATTATAAATATAGAATACTAGAAATATAGAATAGTGGCAAGAGGCGGCATCAGTGGTTATAAATCGGGTAACTGGAAACTGGTGACATCAACCTGGGCCACAAGAGGTCACCTGTACCAACCGGGGACCAGCCTCGCTACCCTACGCTAAGTACCTGCCATAAAGTTTGAACAAAATAACATACATAATATTACAAATATACGGTATACATATAATATTATAAATATTAAACATAAATATATATACATATTTTTACAAATATACAATATACATATAATATTATAAATATATAGATATATACAACAAAACACGGCAAAATGAGAGTAAATAAACAAATTTGTGGCCACTGTAACAACTCCTTAAAGACGAAGGTAACGGGAATTGAATGTTATATCTGTAAGACTAGATTCCATTCGGCTTGTACAGGAGTGAGTAACACTACGGCACTGAGAGCTGGTCACTTGCTCTGGGTGTGTAAAAATGACCTGCCAGCTTGGAATATCCTAAAAAACCTTCTAGATAACATGACGCATGATCGGAAAACATCATTCATTGGAAGCCTACCAGCCATCCAGAAGGAGTGGGAAAGGAACAACAATTCTAATATACCAGGGGCGGAGGCTATAGTCAGGGATGAAACTGAGGCTGAAACTCAGGAAGTTGCAAACTCTGACTCAGTAGGCCAGGATGTAGATGACAGTAAACTAGAAAGTGTACCAGACAGCACTGACAGCTCGATAGTTACAGACACTACGACGGTTCCCGATAGAGCAATTCAGAACAGAAGGACAGACTTATGCAAATTTTATACAAAGGGCATATGCAGACATAGATATGCTGGTAATAAGAAAGGATTAGAATGCAGTTACCAACATCCCCAAAAATGTTTAAATATGCTTAGGAAAGGTGAGTGTCGATTTGGATCAATATGTAGGTTTTTCCATCCTGACGTGCCAAACCTCACTGGAGGACAGAAAATGCTATGACCTCAGCTGCCCACACTTTCACGTGAAAGGCACGGAACGCTACATAAAGAGTGGCAAGCAGGATAATGAATTTGGAGGAAACTCTATAGATTTTTTATACCAGACCGGCAGAGAATTCAAAAGGAGCAGCATGGAGAGTGTATGGAACTGGATGCCAGATCCACTTGCATTCCAGAATTACAGATACAATTACCCACCGAAAGGGAACTACAACTACGACAGACAACTGCCCTACAACAATCAGTACTGGTCAGAACAAACTCATTATGTCCACGAATAATTGGCTTGCCGAAAAAGTCTCCCATTCAAACTATCACTAATAGAGTAACCTCATTCATCTTTGCCAACATACAAGGACTGAAAACAAGAACAAACAACAAATACAGTTCATAAATGGCCTTCTCACGGAGTCAAAAGCAGGATTTGGAGCTTTCACAGAAACCCATGCAGGGGAATTGTTGGACAGTGAGATCTGGATTCCAGGATGTAACCTATACAGGTGTGATAGGAAAATTAGGTCACATGGAGGAGTGGGTCTGTATATTAGGGAAGACCTTGTATGCTCGGAGCTCCTAAACGTTACAAATGAGGTGGTAGAGGTACTGGGATTAAAAATAGAGAAAATAAATTTAGTGATTATTCTAATATACAAACCGCCAGATGCAACGGCTGAGGAATTCACAGAACAGATAAGCAAAATAGAGAATAGCCTTGATAATTTGGAGAACCCGATACCTGATATTATCTTCCTAGGTGACTTCAACTTGCCTAGTCTCAGGTGGAAAATAGCAAACAATAATATTATACCAGGAAATCTATCAGGACCTAACCAACCACAGATTAGAGAACTACTTAGATTCTGTGACAAATTTTCACTCAATCAGCAGATATCGGAGCCAACGAGAAATGAAAATATTCTAGATCTGGTCTTTACGAACAATGAAGACATTATCAGAGACATTACGATATCAGATACCACATACTCAGATCACAAGCTCATTGAAGTGCAAACGACCATCAATACTCAGAATAGACCTAAAACGTTGATAAAGCGAGAGGGGCTATTCAGTAAATTCAATTTTAATAATAAAAGGATAGACTGGGAGATAATAAACAGGGAACTTACAAACATTCCATGGGGAACTGTTCTAAGTAATACAAGTCCTACAGAAGGAATAGAAAAACTGACTTCAGAAGCGTATCAAGTCTGTCTGAAACATGTTCCTTTGAGGAAAGCCAGAAAGAGATCTAACGTAGAAAGAGAACGCAGACGACACTATAAACGCAGGAAAAAAATAACGGACTTGCTTATGCAGACACGAATTTCCCGTCAAAGAAGGAATAATTTAAATAGGGAGATTGAAGAAATCGAGCGGAAATTGAAACACTCATATGAAACTGAAGAGAGGCAGTTAGAACAGAAAGCAATTCAGGAAATAAAGAAAAATCCAAAATATTTCTTCTCATATGCGAAATCAAAAGCAAAAACCACTGCCAGTATTGGACCTATTCGTACAAGTGAAGGTTCATACACGGAGGATGACAAAGAAATTAGTGAAATCCTAAAAAAGCAGTATGAGGACATGTTTAGCACTCCAATAAACAACATGAAGGTGGAAGATCCAGACAATTTTTTTATGCGGGATATTCAAACCCCTGTAAATATAACTGATATAAACACGAGCGCACTAAATTTTGAAAGAAAAATTGAAAACATGCACATGCACTCGGCCCCAGGTCCAGACTCATGGAATTCAATATTTATAAAGAAATGCAAAGTGCCAGTACCACAGGCACTCAGTATAGTGTGGAGGAAGAGCTTGGACACGGGGGAGATACCAGATGTACTTAAAGTAGCAGACATAGCCCCTCTACACAAGGGAGGGAGCAAAGCATTGGCAAAAAATTATAGACCAGTTGCACTAACATCGCACATCATACAAGTATTTGAGAGAGTGATTAGAAGTCAGGTCACCAATTTCATGGAGACCAATGACCTTCACAACCCAGGCCAACATGGATTTCAAGCGGGAAGATCGTGCCTCTCACAGCTACTTGAGCACTACGACAAAGTCACTGAGGCATTAGAAGAAAAACAGAATGCTGATGTGATATACACGGACTTCGCAAAGGCTTTCGATAAATGTGACCATGGCGTGATAGCACACAAAATGAAGTCGATGGGAATAACCGGTAAAGTAGGACGCTGGATACTCAGTTTTCTGTCAAACAGGACTCAGCGAGTAACGGTCAACCATATAAAATCTAGCCCAAGTGCAGTTAAAAGCTCTGTACCTCAGGGCACAGTCCTTGCACCGCTGCTTTTCCTTATTCTCATATCAGATATAGACAAAAATACAAGTCACAGCTTCGTATCACCCTTGGCAGATGACACAAAAATCAGTATGAAAATTACCTCGGCTGAAGACATTGAAAAACTTCAAGCTGATATTAATAAAGTTTTCGACTGGGCATCAGAAAATAACTTGATGTTGAACAGTGATAAATTCCAGGTACGGTAAAAATGAGGACCTTAAACATAATACAGAGTACAAAACACAATCATATGTACCCATAGTAGGAAAACAGCATGTAAAGGATTTGGGAATAATAATGTCTGACGACCTAACGTTTAAGGAGCATAACCAAGCAAATATTGCGACAGCCAGAAAAATGATAGGATGGATTACGAGAACTTTCAAATCCAGGGATCCCATCACAATGGTTGTACTCTTCAAGTCACTTGTGTTGTCCCGTCTTGAGTACTGCTCAGTACTCACTTCCCCCTTCAGAGCAGGGGAGATTGCTGAAAT
>NC_091214.1:30456427-30457989 GCF_040958095.1 Procambarus clarkii
ATTTACAGTCTCCGTGGCATAGTGGTAAGACGCTCGCCTGGCGTTACACGAGTGCTTTGTCCTGGGTTCGTATCCTGGTCGGGGAGGATTTACAGGATGCAAATCCTTAACTGTAACGTCTGTTTAACCCAACAGTAAAATGGGTACTTAGTTGTAAAAACGATTCTTCGCGGGGGTCGTATTCCAAGGACCATAGAAGTAAGGATCTGCCCGAAACGCTACGCATACTAGTGGCTGTACAAGAATGTAACAACTCTTCTATATATCAATAAAAAATTAATTTGTTGAGCGATTATTCATTCTAGGATTTTACCAGTAATGGAGAGCAGTGACACTGGTCTGTAGTTACCAACCACTGAGCGGCTCTTTTTGTGTTCTGGAACAACATTCTTCCATGGAGAGGGCCACATGCCATGAGCCAGGCAGAGTTGGCAGAGGCAGGTGAGAGGTGGAGCCAACAGGTCAGCGTAGTAGTGGTGGACTGACCTTGTCTGGCCCCACACCCTGGCTTGTGTCTAGCGTGTTAAGGAGGTGGAGAACTTCAGCCTGCTGTATAACCACTTCAGTCATCCTGGACACAGTGCTGGGGGCAAGATGTGGAGGCTGACCTTCTGGGTCAGGGACCTGCATCTTGACAGCAAAGTGGTTGGCCAGAATATCAGCCTTCTCCTTATTGTTGGTTACCACAGTTCCATCCTCACGGCTTAGAGGCCGGATTGTGTCCTCAGATGAGTATCCCTCTCGATCCTTCACCAGGGACCTTGTAGCCCCTGGTGACACATGCTGTGACACGTGCTGTGACACATGCTGTGACACACGCTGTGACACGCTGTGACACACGCTGTGACACACGCTGTGACACACGCTGTGACATGCTGTGACACGCTGTGACACACGCTGTGACACATGCTGTGACACATGCTGTGACACATGCTGTGACACATGCTGTGACACACGCTGTGACACATGCTGTGACACACGCTGTGACACATGCTGTGACACACGCTGTGACACATGCTGTGACACACGCTGTGACACACGCTGTGACACACGCTGTGACACACGCTGTGACACATGCTGTGACACATGCTGTGACACACGCTGTGACACACGCTGTGACACATGCTGTGACACATGCTGTAACACACGCTGTGACACACGCTGTGACACACGCTGTGACACACGCTGTGACACATGCTGTGACACACGCTGTGACACACGCTGTGACACATGCTGTGACACACGCTGTGACACATGCTGTGACACATGCTGTGACACACGCTGTGACACATGCTGTGACACATGATGTGACACATGCTTGTGTGATGCCTCTAGACATATTGACTCGTCCCTCGTCCCTAACCCCACACCTGACACCATTCCTTACACCACCCCACACCTGACACCATTCCTTACACCACCCCACACCTGACACCATTCCTTACACCACCCCACACCTGACACCATTCCTCGCACCTAACCCCACACCTGACACCATTCCTCACACCACCCCCACACCTGACACCAGTCCTCGTCCAGCCGTGACTGTGAGCGAACACATG
>NC_091214.1:30458489-30578489 GCF_040958095.1 Procambarus clarkii
ACCTTCCACCAGGATCATGGCCCTGGCCATCCACCTTCCATCAGGATCATGGCCCTGGCCATCCACCTTCCATCAGGATCATGGCCCTGGCCATCCACCTTCCACCAGGATCATGGCCCTGGCCATCCACCTTCCACCAGGATCATGGCCCTGGCCATCCACCTTCCATCAGGATCATGGCCCTGGCCATCCACCTTCCATCAGGATCATGGCCCTGACCATCCACCAGGATCATGGCCTTGGCCATCCACCTTCCACCAGGATCGTGGCCCTGGCCATCCACCTTCCACCAGGATCATGGCCCTGGCCATCCACCTTCCACCAGGATCATGGCCCTGGCCGTCCACCATCCACCAGGATCATGGCCCTGGCCATCCCCCTTCCATCAGGATCATGGCCCTGGCCATCCACCTTCCATTAGGATCATGGCCCTGGCCATCCACCTTCCACTAGGATCATGGCCCTGGCCGTCCACCCACCACCAGGATCATGGCCCTGGCCCTCCACCCACCACCAGGATCATGGCCCTGGCCCTCCACCCACCACCAGGATCATGGCCCTGGCCCTCCACTCACCACCAGGATCATGGCCCTGGCCCTCCACCCACCACCAGGATCATGGCCCTGGCCCTCCACCCACCTCCAGGATCATGGCCCTGGCCCTCCTACTCACCACCAGGATCATGGCCCTGGCCCTCCACCCACCACCAGGATCATGGCCCTGGCCCTCCACCCACCACCAGGATCATAACCCTGGCCCTCCACTCACCACCAGGATCATGGCCCTGGCCCTCTACTTACCACCAGGATCATGGCCCTGGCCCTCCACCCACCACCAGGATCATGGCCCTGGCCCTCCACCCACCACCAGGATCATAACCCTCGGCCCTCCACTCACCACAAGGATCATGGCCCTGGCCCTCTACCCACCGCCAGGAATCATGGCCCTGGCCCTCCACCCACCACCAGGATCATGGCCCTGGCCCTCCACTCACCACAAGGATCATGGCCCTGGCCCTCCACCCACCACTAGGACCATGGCCCTGGTCCTCCACCCACCACCAGGATCATGGCCCTGGTCCTCCACCCACCACCAGGATCATGGCCCTGGCCCTCCACCCACCGCCAGGATCATGGCCCTGGCCCTCCACTCACCACCAGGATCATGGCCCTGGCCATCCACCTTCCACCAGGATCATGGCCCTGGCCATCCACCTTCCACTAAGATCATGGCCCTGGCCCTCCACCTTCCACCAGGATCATGGCCCTGGCCATCCCCTTTCTACCAGGATCATGGCCCTGGCCATCCAACCTCCACCAGGATCATGGCCCTGGCCATCCACCTTCCAACAGGATCATGGTCCTGGCCATCCACCTTCCATCAGGGTCATGGCCCTGGCCGTCCACCTTCCACCAGGATCATGGCCCTGGCCCTCACCTTTCTACCAGGATCATGGCCCTGGCCATCCACCTTCCACCAGGATCATGGCCCTGGCCATCCACCTTCCATCAGGATCATGGCCCTGGCCATCCACCTTCCACCAGGATCATGGCCCTGGTTATCCACCTTCCACCAGGATCATGGCCCTGGCCAACCACCTTCCATCAGGATCATGGCCCTGGCCGTCCACCTTCCACCAGGATCATGGCCCTGGCCATCCACCTTCCACCAGGATCATGGCCCTGGCCATCCACCTTCCACCAGGATCATGGCCCTGGCCATCCACTTTCTACCAGGATCAAGGCCATGGCCATCCACCTTCCACCAGGATCATTTCCCTGGCCATCCACCTTCCATCAGGATCATGGCCCTGGCCATCCACCTTCCATCAGGATCATGGCCCTGGCCATCTACCTCCACCAGGATCATGGCCCTGGCCATCTACCTTCCACCAGGATCATGGCCCTGGCCATCCACCTTCCAACAGGATCATGGCCCTGGCCGTCCACCTTCCACCAGGATCATGGCCCTGGCCATCCACCTTCCACCAGGATCATGGCCCTGGCCATCCACCTTCCACCAGGATCATGGCCCTGGCCATCCACCTTCCACTAGGATCATGGCCCTGGCCATCCACCTTCCACCAGGATCATGGCCCTGGCCGTCCACCTTCAACCAGGATCATGGCCCTGGCCATCCACCTTCCTCCAGGATCATGGCCCTGGCCATCCACCTTCCACCAGGATCATGGCCCTGGCCGTCCACCTTCCACCAGGATCATGGTCCTGGCCATCCACCTTCCACCAGGATCATGGCCCTGGCCATCCACCTTCCACCAGGATCATGGCCCTGGCCATCCACCTTCCATCAGGATCATGGCCCTGGCCATCCACCTTCCACCAGGATCATGGCCCTGGTTATCCACCTTCCACCAGGATCATGGCCCTGGCCAACCACCTTCCATCAGGATCATGGCCCTGGCCGTCCACCTTCCACCAGGATCATGGCCCTGGCCATCCACCTTCCACCAGGATCATGGCCCTGGCCATCCACCTTCCACCAGGATCATGGCCCTGGCCGTCCACCTTCCACCAGGATCATGGCCCTGGCCATCCCCCTTCCACCAGGATCATGGCCCTGGCCATCCACCTTCCACCAGGATCAAGGCCCTGGCCATCCACCTTCCACCAGGATCATGGCCCTGGCCATCCACCTTCCACCAGGATCATGGCCCTGGCCATCCACCTTCCACCAGGATCATATGGCCCTGGCCATCCACCTTCCACCAGGATCATGGCCCTGGCCGTCCACCTTCCACCAGGATCATGGCCCCGGCCATCCACCTTCCACCAGGATCATGGCCCTGGCCGTCCACCTTCCACCAGGATCATGGCCCTGGCCATCCACCTTCCACAGGATCATGGCCCTGGCCATCCACCGTCCACCAGGATCATGGCCCTGGCCATCCACCTTCCACCAGGATCATGGCCCTGGCCATCCACCTTCCACTAAGATCATGGCCCTGGCCCTCCACCTTCCACCAGGATCATGGCCCTGGCCATCCAACCTCCACCAGGATCATGGCCCTGGCCATCCACCTTCCAACAGGATCATGGTCCTGGCCCTCCACCTTCCATCAGGGTCATGGCCCTGGCCATCCACCTTCCACCAGGATCATGGCCCTGGCCATCCCCTTTCTACCAGGATCATGGCCCTGGCCATCCACCTTCCACCAGGATCATGGCCCTGCCCATCCACCTTCCATCAGGATCATGGCCCTGGCCATCCACCTTCCACCAGGATCATGGCCCTGGTTATCCACCTTCCACCAGGACCATGGCCCTGGCCATCCACCTTCCATCAGGATCATGGCCCTGGCCGTCCACCTTCCACCAGGATCATATCCCTGGCCATCCACCTTCCACCAGGATCATGGCCCTGGCCATCCACCTTCCACCAGGATCATGGCCCTGGCCATCCACTTTCTACCAGGATCAAGGCCCTGGCCATCCACCTTCCACCAGGATCATGGCCCTGGCCATCCACCTTCCATCAGGATCATGGCCCTGGCCATCCACCTTCCATCAGGATCATGGCCCTGGCCATCCACCAGGATCATGGACCTGGCCATCCACCTTCCACCAGGATAATGGCCCTGGCCATCCACCTTCCACCAGGATCATGGCCCTGGCCGTCCACCTTCCACCAGGATCATGGCCCTGGCCATCCACCTTCCACCAGGATCATGGCCCTGGCCATCCACCTTCCACCAGGATCATGGCCCTGGCCATCCACCTTCCACCAGGATCATGGCCCTGGCCATCCACCTTCCACCAGGATCATGGCCCTGGCCATCCACCTTCCACCAGGATCATGGCCCTGGCCATCCACCTTCCACCAGGATCATGGCCCTGGCCATCCACCTTCCACCAGGATCATGGCCCTGGCCGTCCACCTTCCACCAGGATCATGGCCCTGGCCATCCACCTTCCACCCGGATCATGGCCCTGGCCGTCCACCTTCCACCAGGATCATGGCCCTGGCCCTCCACCTTCCACCAGGATCATGGCCCTGGCCATCCACCTTCCACCAGGATCATGGCCCTGGCCATCCACCTTCCACCAGGATCATGGCCCTGGCCATCCACCTTCCACCAGGATCATGGCCCTGGCCATCCACCTTCCACCAGGATCATGGCCCTGGCCGTCCACCTTCCACCAGGATCATGGCCCTGGCCGTCCACCTTCCACCAGGATCATGGCCCTGGCCATCCACCTTCCACCAGGATCATGGCCCTAGCCGTCCACCTTCCACCAGGATCATGGCCCTGGCCGTCCACCTTCCACCAGGATCATGGCCCTGGCCGTCCACCTTCCACCAGGATCATGGCCCTGGCCGTCCACCTTCCACCAGGATCATGGCCCTGGCCGTCCACCTTCCACCAGGATCATGGCCCTGGCCGTCCACCTTCCACCAGGATCATGGCCCTAGCCGTCCACCTTCCACCAGGATCATGGCCCTGGCCGTCCACCTTTCACCAGGATCATGGCCCTGGCCGTCCACCTTCCACCAGGATCATGGCCCTGGCCGTCCACCTTCCACCAGGATCATGGCCCTGGCCGTCCACCTTCCACCAGGATCATGGCCCTGGCCGTCCACCTTCCACCAGGATCATGGCCCTGGCCGTCCACCCATCGCCTACGGTAATCTATTATATTTTTCTGTACAAGAGAGAAAGAGACAGTCAGGAAGAGGAGAGAGACGGACACACGATTAGAAACAGACAGAGATAGAGACTGACAGTAATAAGCGTGCAGAGAGACTGGGTGACCAGGGCAAGATAGGCAGAAAAGAAGAGACAGACGACAACAGACAGATCGACAGAGAAGAGAAGGAGAAGGGGGGAGCCGGGGGTGTCTTTAAGGAGAGGAAAGGAGAAACAGGTGAAGAAAGTTGAGAAAAGATGAACAAATCCACATGGGCCGTGATAAGGGTTCGAACCAATGTCCGAGAAGATCCCAGACGCCCCTTAATTGACTGTGCCACGACATGGTTGAAAGAATATGAACCGAGAGTTCAATTGTCCTCACCTGCAGTCTCTCAGAGACACAAACTTTGGTTTCACACAATTCCCCCGTGCACCCGAGCTATTCTACCTCTTCGATTCCCCGAAGCTACCTCTATTTGGTACTGTTGTTGTTGTTATTGATTTAGGGGTGACGACGATCGTGGGATCTGATGCGCCTCGGTGTACCCGTGAAGGGTTAAACGCGAAGCCCGGAAAGGATGAAACGTCAAGCCTAATTGTGAAACGAGTGACGCCAATCACTGGAAACTAATATGCATCGCGGCAAAGATACGCAGACAGGCAGATGATTGGCGAGCCCCAGGAGTCCCCCAGGGTGACAAGCACCGGCCCCGCCCCACACAGAGAACACCGGGGAGCCCCAGGAGTCCCCCAGGGTGACAAGCACCGGCCCCGCCCCACACAGAGAACACCGGGGAGCCCCAGGAGTCCCTCAGGGTGACAAGCACCGGCCCCGCCCCACACAGACAACACCGGGGAGCCCCAGGAGTCCCTCAGGGTGACAAGCACCGGCCCCGCCCCACACAGACAACATCGGGGAGCCCCAGGAGTCCCTCAGGGTGACAAGCACCGGCCCCGTCCCACACAGACAACACTGGGGAGCCCCAGGAGTCCCTCAGGGTGACAAGCACCGGCCCCGCCCCACACAGACAACACCGGGGAGCCCCAGGAGTCCCCCAGGGTGACAAGCACCGGCCCCGCCCCACACAGACAACACCGGGGAGCCCCAGGAGTCCCTCAGGGTGACAAGCACCGGCCCCGCCCCACACAGACAACACCGGGGAGCCCCAGGAGTCCCCCAGGGTGACAAGCACCGGCCCCGCCCCACACAGACAACACCGGGGAGCCCCAGGAGTCCCCCAGGGTGACAAGCACCGGCCCCGCCCCACACAGACAACACTGGGGAGCCCCAGGAGTCCCTCAGGGTGACAAGCACCGGCCCCGTCCCACACAGACAACACTGGGGAGCAAACCCAAAAACTCGGCCCCAGCTAAAACGCAAAAGTCATCCAGTGCCCCCCGGCAGAGCAGAAAGCAGCCGTCCACCACGACTAAGGGCACACCAGGAGCACACCAAGACCCACCAACTCCAGTCACCTCTCGTCCAAGCCGGCGCCGAACACCGTCACCCCGCCGGGAGAACCAGCCAGGACACGTAAAAAAATACCAACAATCACGTGACCCAAGGCGATATGTGCGCCAGGCGTCGTAAAACGGGACCTTGGAATAGGGATGCCAAACGGCAGAATCAAATCTTAATAGCAAAAACAAAACGTGGTAGTGTGAAACTACACATAATTGGTGTAGACATTAAGAGTCTCTATTTTAATGAAACATGTGGGTGTCTTCCCACAAACTGTGAGAGGAATGTGATTAATAACAGACTCCTCAAGTCAGAAACCGGCGGAATCTCGACAACACCACATCAACATCAGTAGTGTTGCTACTGATGTTGATGTGGTGATGACACTACAAGCTCTGGCCCTACAAGAGGGCTAAAGCCTTAGTACTTTAGGTCCGAGCTCTGTACCTGCATCCTAACAAAATAATGGGAGGTTGATGGTAGTAACTAGAGATTGCATCTTTGTGCCACTAAACCCACATTATGCGTTTAGTACTGGCACAATATTGCGGGTACAGTCACAATCATGAGCTTATGACCTTACCTTAGTAAGTAAATTACTTGCAGCTAAAAATAACATACTATGTTAATCAATGTTTGATATAGCCTAGTTAGTATGATATAACCAATATATCAAATATTTATCATTATATCAATTGATAAATATTTGATATATTGCAATTGCTTCAAGATAAATTGAAGTATACATTTGCAATAGATAAATTCACAGCATTAAATAATCTTGTCATTGTTTACAATAATTATATGTGACATGGTACAAGAAAGAAAGGGTAGGCTAAAATAATTCGTAACCCTATCAGTGCTCGCTGATTTATCTATATAAATAAAAATGGAAATGTTCGTTTGTTTAAAATCGCTAATCTCCGAAAGTTCTTCACTGATTGCTTTGAAATTTTCACACAATGTTCCATTTGCATTCGGCCAGGTATTTATATACATACTATATAAATGTCACGTCTGTGACGGTTAAAAAAAACATGTATTTTTTTGAAAAACTGTTTTTCATGTGAGGGAAATCATCGAATCCTCTTTACCAATTGCTTTGAAATTTTGACACAACGTTGCATTTGAATAGGTGTGTCTTTTTATATACCTACTATATACATGTCATCCCTGTGACAGGTAAAAACATGCGTTTTTGAAAAACAGCGCCATCTGTTGCACATAAGAGCAACATGCACGCTGTACTAAATATGTCACGAATTCCATTTCAATGTTTCCGATTGCATTGATAAATTTTATTTTCATAGATTTTGATTTATTTTATTTTTTATTGAATTATTTTGTGTGACATTGTGTTGGAATTGAGCTGTGTTGTTTACCATACCGTTCATTTCATATGTATAAGTATAGATACCACACCTGTGACAGGTAAAACTATGCTTTTCTTGAAAAACAGCGCCATCTGTTGCATGTTTAGCAACACACATGCTATACAAAATGTTACAATTTCATTTCAACGTTTCTGATTGCATTGATAAATTGAATTTTCATAGATTTTGATTTATTTTCATTTTGATTTAATTATTTTGAGTGAATTGCGTTCAAATTGAGCTGTGTTGTTTACCATACTGTTCATTTCGTGGGTATAATTTATTTTTTTATTTTTTCATATTTTCATTCCATTTTTTAACTGTTTATCTTATATTTCAGTGATGGGAACATCAGATCACTTGATGTTCCCAATTTCCTGATGGGAACATCAGACCATCTGGGAAGACCAGAGGGAGTGGGGAATGGTGGGGATGACGTGGGGACGGAAGTGAGAGATGGTGGGGAGGAAGAGGGGACAAGGGAGGGGATAATGGTGGGGAACGACGAGGGGACGAGGGAGTTTGGGATGGTAGAGTCGTGGGGATGGGGGAATAGGGAATGGTGGGGAGGCCGAGGAGACGGGTGAGGCGGGATTGGTGGAGAGGACTGGGGGACAGGGAACGTTGCTGTAGCTCAGCAACGCTTGGCCGGGTACTGCTAGTGTATATATATATATATATATATATATATATATATATATATATATATATATATATATATATATATATATATATATATATATATATATATATATATATATATATATATATGTCGTACCTAGTAGCCAGAATGCACTTCTCGGCCTACTATGCAAGGCCCGATTTGCCTAATAAGCCAAGTTTTCCTGAATTAATATAATTTCTCTAATTTTTTTCTCATGAAATGATAAAGCTACCCATTTCATTATGTATGAGGTCAATTTTTTTTTATTGGAATTAAAATTAATGTAGATATATGACCGAACCTAACCAACCCTACCTAACCTAACCTAACCTATCTCTATAGGTTAGGTTAGGTTAGGTAGCCGAAAAAGTTAAGTTAGGTTAGGTTAGGTAGGTTAGGTAGTCGAAAAACAATTAATTCATGAAAACTTGGCTTATTAGGCAAATCAGGCCTTGCATAGTAGGCTGAGAAGTGCGTTCTGGCTACTAGGTACGACATATATATATATATATATATATATATATATATATATATATATATATATATATATATATATATATATATATATATATATATATATATATATATATATATATATATACCCTCCGAGGCTATGGGTCCCCCTTCTTCCAGCTAGAGGTGGTACTCCCTTCTATATATATATATATATATATATATATATATATATATATATATATATATATATATATATATATATATATATATATATATATATATATATATATATATATATATATATATATATATATATATATAATGTCGTACCTAGTAGCCAGAACACACTTCTCAGCCTACTATTCAAGGCCCGATTTGCCTAATAAGCCAAGTTTTCATGAATTAATTGTTTTTCTACTACCTATCCTACCTAACCTAACCTAAACTAACTTTTTCGGCCACCTAACCCAACCTAACCTATAGAGATAGGTTAGGTTAGGTTAGGTAGGGTTGGTTAGGTTCGGTCATTTATCTACGTTAATTTTAACTCCAATAAAAAAAAATTGACCTCATACATAATGAAATGGGTAGCTTTATCATTTCATAAGAAAATAATTATGAAAAATATATTAATTCAGGAAAACTTGGCTTATTAGGCAAATCGGGCCTTGCATAGTAGGCTGAGAAGTGCGTTCTGGCTATTAGGTACGACATATATATATATATATATATATATATATATATATATATATATATATATATATATATATATATATATATATATATATATATATATATATATATGACTTTTTACCAACTGGTAAGCGGAGACTTTTTGATTCACACAAGCCATGGTGAACGACAGCACCGTTGTGAACGGCAGCACCATGGTGAACGGCAGCAACATGGTGAACGGCAGCACCATGGTGAACAGCAGTACCATGGTGAATGGCACCGCAAGGGTGAACGGCAGCACCATAGTGAAGGGCAGCACCATGGTGAACGGCAGCACCATGGTGAACGGCAGCACTATGGTGAACGGAAGCACCATTGTGACCGGCAGCACTATGGTGAACGGCAGCCCCATGGTGAACGGCAGCACCATGGTGAACGGCAGCACTATGGTGAACGGAAGCACCATGGTGAACGGCAGCACTATGGTGAACGGCAGCACTATGGTGAACGGCAGCACCATGGTGAACGGCAGCACTATGATGAACGGAAGCACCATGGTGAACGGCAGCACTATGGTGAACGGCAGCACCATGGTGAACGGCAGCACCATGGTGAACGGCAGCACTATAGTGAACGGAAGCACCATGGTGAACGGCAGCACTACGGTGAACGGAAGCACCATGGTGAACGGCAGCACTATGGTGAACGGCAGCACCATGGTGAACGGAAGCACCATGGTGAACGGCAGCACTATGGTGAACGGCAGCACTATGGTGAACGGCAGCACCATGGTGAACGGCAGCACTATGGTGAACGGCAGCACCACAAGGGTGAACGGCAGCACCATGGTGAACGGCAGCACTATGGTGAACGGCAGCACTATGGTGAACGGCAGCACCATGGTGAACGGCAGCACTATGATGAACGGAAGCACCATGGTGAACGGCAGCACTATGGTGAACGGAAGCACCATGGTGAACGGCAGCACTATGGTGAACGGCAGCAGTATGGTGAACGGAAGCACCATGGTGAACGGCAGCACTATGGTGAACGGCAGCACTATGGTGAACGGCAGCACCACAAGGGTGAACGGCAGCACCATGGTGAACGGCAGCACCATGGTGAACGGCAGCACCACTAGGGTGAACGGCAGCACCATGGTGAACGGCAGCACCATGGTGAACGGCAGCACCAGTAGGGTGAACGGCAGCACTATGGTGAACGGCAGCATCATGGTGAACGGCAGCACCATGGTGAACGGCAGCACCAATAGGGTGAAAGGCAGCACCATGGTGAACGGCAGGACCACTAGGGTGAACGGCAGCACTATGGTGAACGGCAGCGCTATGGTGAACGGCAGCACTATGGTGAACGGCAGCACTATGGCGAACGGCAGCACCACTAGGGTGAGCGGCAGCACCACTAGGGTGAACGGCAGCACCACTAGGGTGAACGGCAGCACTATGGTGAACGGCAGCATCATGGTGAACGGCAGCACCATGGTGAACGGCAGCACCACTAGGGTGAACGGCAGCACCATGGTGAACGGCAGCACCACTAGGGTGAACGGCAGCACTATGGTGAACGGCAGCACCATGGTGAACGGCAGCACTATGGTGAACGGCAGCACCACTAGGGTGAACGGCAGCACCATGGTGAACGGCAGCACCACTAGGGTGAACGGCAGCAACATGGTGAACGGCAGCACCATGGTGAACAGCACCACCAGGGTGAACGGCAGCACCACTAGGGTGAACGGCAGCACCATGGTGAACGGCAGCACTACTAGGGTGAACGGCAGCACCATGGTGAACGGCAGCACCATGGTGAACAGCAGCACCATGGTGAACGGCAGCACCACCAGGGTGAACGGCAGCACCACCAGGGTGAACGGCAGCACCACCAGGGTGAACGGCAGCACCACCAGGGTGAACGGCAGCACCATGGTGAACGGCAGCACCACTAGGGTGAACGGCAGCACCACCAGGGTGAACGGCAACACCATGGTGAACGGCAGCACCATGGTGAACGGCAGCACCACCAGGGTGAACGGCAGCACCACCAGGGTGAACGGCAGCACCACTAGGGTGAACGGCAGCACCACCAGGGTGAACGACAGCACCATGGTGAACGGCAGCACCATGGTGAACGGCAGCACCACCAGGGTGAACGGCAGCACCACCAGGGTGAACGGCAGCACCACTAGGGTGAACGGCAGCACCACCAGGGTGAACGACAGCACCATGGTGAACGGCAGCACCATGGTGAACGGCAGCACCACCAGGGTGAACGGCAGCACCACTAGGGTGAACGGCAGAACCATGGTGAACGGCAGCACCATGGTGAACGGCTGCACCATGGTGAACGGCAGCACCATGGTGAACGGCTGCACCATGGTGAACGGCAGCTCCATAGTGAACGGCAGCACCATGGTGAACGGCAGCTCCATAGTGAACGGCAGCACCATGGTGAACGGCAGCACCATAGTGAACGGCAGCACCACTAGGGTGAACGGCAGCACCATGGTGAACGGCAGCACCACTAGGGTGAACGGCAGCACTATGGTGAACTGCTGCACCACTAGGGTGAACGGCAGCACTATGGTGAACGGCAGCACCACTAGGGTGAACGGCAGCACCACTAGGGTGAACGGCAGCAACATGGTGAACGGCAGCACCATGGTGAACGGCAGCACCATGGTGAACGGCAGCAACATGGTGAACTGCAGCACCATGGCGAACGGCAGCACCATGGTGAACGGCAGCACCAGGGTGAACGGCAGCACCATAGTGAACGGCAGCACCATGGTGAACGGCAGCTCCATAGTGAACGGCAGCACCAGGGTGAACGGCAGCACCAGGGTGAACGGCAGCACCATAGTGAACGGCAGCACCATGGTGAACGGCAGCACCATGGTGAACGGCAGCAACAGAAGGTGGTGAAGGTGAGGGAAGGTGGTGAAGGTGAGGGAAGGTGGTGAAGGTGAGGGAAGGGGGTGAAGGAGATGGAAGGTGGTGAAGGTGAGGGAAGGTGGTGAAGGTGAGGGAAGGTGGTGAAGGTGAGGGAAGGTGGTGAAGGTGAGGGAAGGTGGTGAAGGTGAGGGAAGGTGGTGAAGGTGAGGGAAGGTGGTGAAGGTGAGGGAAGGTGGTGAAGGAGAGGGAAGGTGGTAAAGGTGAGGGAAGGTGGTGAAGGTGAGGGAAGGTGGTGAAGGTGAGGGAAGGTGGTGAAGGTGAGGGAAGGTGGTGAAGGTGAGGGAAGGTGGTGAAGGTGAGGGAAGGTGGTGAAGGTGAGGGAAGGTGGTGAAGGAGAGGGAAGGTGGTGAAGGTGAGGGAAGGTGGTGAAGGTGAGGGAAGGTGGTGAAGGAGAGGGAAGGGGGTGAAGGAGAGGGAAGGTGGTGAAGGTGAGGGAAGGTGGTGAAGGTGAGGGAAGGGGGTGAAGGTGAGGGAAGGTGGTGAAGGTGAGGGAAGGTGGTGAAGGTGAGGGAAGGTGGTGAAGGTGAGGGAAGGTGGTGAAGGTGAGGGAAGGTGGTGAAGGTGAGGGAAGGTGGTGAAGGTGAGGGAAGGTGGTGAAGGTTGCTACAATGATGAAAACATTTTACAGTCAGGAAGACGTTGGGGATGGTAGAGTATAGAGTAGATGGTAACAGTGATGAAGACTGTGTATAGAGTAGATGGTTACAGTGATGAAGACTGTGTATAGTGTAGATGGTTACAGTGATGACTGTTCTTCACAGTGAGGATGGTGACAGTCAGTGTAATCGTGTGCAGTAAACATGGTTAATGGTTGAGTACAGTTAATATAGCGATGCGAGTAATGTACAGTGTAAATGTTACAGTGCTCATAATACTGTGTAAAGAACGTGTGACCTTCCTCACGGTAACAGTCACCGTGTACACCTCTCTATATTATGACTTCTAGTTCGTGAGGATCGTGAATTACAAATTACAAGAAACTGGAAGCAACTTACTGTATGATTGCGGCGAGCGAGGACTGGTCGTTGTGTACACTGGTGAGCCAGACGCAGCAGAGAGCCAGCACCAGCAGGGTGTTGAGGGCCAGGCACAGTCGGGGGAAACTGAACCTCATCCTCCTCCTCCTCCTCCCTACCTGCAACACACACATCTCTGTCAGCCGCCTCCCTATCACTGCTACAGTAGCTCACTGTGACTACTGTAGCCACCTCCGTCTCACTGCTACAGTAGCTCACTATGACTACTGTAGTCGCCTCCCTCTCACTGCTACAGTAGCTCTCTATAACTACTGTAGCCATCTCCCTAACACTGCTACAGTAGCTCACTATGGCTACTGTAGCCGCCTCCCTCTCACTGCTACAGTAGCTCTCTATAACTACTGTAGCCATCTCCCTAACACTGCTACAGTAGTTCACTATGACTACTGTAGCCGCCTCCCTATCACTGCTACAGTGAGCTCACTATGACTATTTTAGTGAGATCTCTACGACTTTTGCACTGAGCTCTCAATGACAACCTCAGTGAGCTCTCAATGACTACCACAGTGAGCTCTCAATGACTACCTCAGTGAGCTCTCAATGACTACCACAGTGAGCTCTCAATGACTACCTCAGTGAGCTCTCAATGACTACCTCAGTGAGCTCTCAATGACTACCTCAGTGAGCTCTCAATGACTACCACAGTGAGCTCTCAATGACAACCTCCGTTAGCTCTCAATGACTACCACAGTGAGCTCTCAATGACTACCTCAGTGAGCTCTCAATGACTACCTCATGGAGCTCTCAATGACTACCACAGTGAGCTCTCAATGACTACCACAGTGAGCTCTCAATGACTACCACAGTGAGCTCTCAATGACTACCACAGTGAGCTCTCAATGACTACCTCAGTGAGCTCTCAATGACTACCACAGTGAGCTCTCAATGACTAAAACAGTGAGCTCTCAATGACTACCACAGTGAGCTCTCAATGACTACCACAGTGAGCTCTCAATGACTGCCTCAGTGAGCTCTCAATGACTACCTCATGGAGCTCTCAATGACTACCACAGTGAGCTCTCAATGACTACCACAGTGAGCTCTCAATGACTACCACAGTGAGCTCTCAATGACTACCACAGTGAGCTCTCAATGACTACCACAGTGAGCTCTCAATGACTACCACAGTGAGCTCTCAATGACTACCACAGTGAGCTCTCAATGACTACCACAGTGAGCTCTCAATGACTACCTCATGGAGCTCTCAATGACTACCACAGTGAGCTCTCAATGACTACCACAGTGAGCTCTCAATGACTACCACAGTGAGCTCTCAATGACTACCACAGTGAGCTCTCAATGACTACCACAGTGAGCTCTCAATGACTACCACAGTGAGCTCTCAATGACTACCACAGTGAGCTCTCAATGACTACCACAGTGAGCTCTCAATGACTACCTCATGGAGCTCTCAATGACTACCACAGTGAGCTCTCAATGACTACCACAGTGAGCTCTCAATGACTACCTCATGGAGCTCTCAATGACTACCACAGTGAGCTCTCAATGACTACCACAGTGAGCTCTCAATGACTACCTCAGTGAGCTCTCAATGACTACCTCAGTGAGCTCTCAATGACTACCTCAGTGAGCTCTCAATGACTACGACAGTGAGCTCTCAATGACAACCTCCGTTAGCTCTCAATGACTACCACAGTGAGCTCTCAATGACTACCTCAGTGAGCTCTCAATGACTACCTCATGGAGCTCTCAATGACTACCACAGTGAGCTCTCAATGACTACCACAGTGAGCTCTCAATGACTACCACAGTGAGCTCTCAATGACTACCACAGTGAGCTCTCAATGATTACCACAGTGAGCTCTCAATGACTACCTCAGTGAGCTCTCAATGACTACCTCATGGAGCTCTCAATGACTACCACAGTGAGCTCTCAATGACTACCACAGTGAGCTCTCAATGACTACCACAGTGAGCTCTCAATGACTACCACAGTGAGCTCTCAATGACTACCACAGTGAGCTCTCAATGACTACCACAGTGAGCTCTCAATGACTACCTCATGGAGCTCTCAATGACTACCACAGTGAGCTCTCAATGACTACCACAGTGAGCTCTCAATGACTACCACAGTGAGCTCTCAATGACTACCACAGTGAGCTCTCAATGACTACCACAGTGAGCTCTCAATGACTACCACAGTGAGCTCCCAATGACTACCACAGTGAGCTCTCAATGACTACCTTATGGAGCTCTCAATGACTACCACAGTGAGCTCTCAATGACTACCACAGTGAGCTCTCAATGACTACCTCATGGAGCTCTCAATGACTACCACAGTGAGCTCTCAATGACTACCACAGTGAGCTCTCAATGACTACCTCATGGAGCTCTCAATGACTACCTCAGTGAGCTCTCAATGACTACCACAGTGAGCTCTCAATGACTACCTCATGGAGCTCTCAATGACTACCTCAGTGAGCTCTCAATGACTACCTCAGTGAGCTCTCAATGACTCCCACAGTGAGCTCTCAATGACTACCTCATGGAGCTCTCAATGACTACCTCAGTGAGCTCTCAATGACTACCACAGTGAGCTCTCAATGACTACCACAGTGAGCTCTCAATGACTACCTCAGTGAGCTCTCAATGACTACCACAGTGAGCTCTCGATGACTACCACAGTGAGCTCTCAATGACTAGTGCAGTGAGCTCTCTGTGACTACTGCAGTGAGCTCTCAATGCTCTCAATATTGCTGCGACAGTATTCACTGTTGCCATCACTGTAACTATCTTTAATATTCACTGTCACTATCACGGTAACAATCTGCGCTTTTCACTGTCGTCATCACTGTAACAATCAACACCATTCACTGCTGCCATCACTGTAACAATCTTCATTATTCACTGTCACCATCACTGTTACAATCTTCATTATTCTCTGTCGCCTTCACTGTAACAATCTTCACTGTTCACTGTCGCAATAACTGAAACAATCTTCACTGATCACTGTAGCAATCACTGTAACAATCTTCACTGTTCATTCTCGCCATCACTGTAACAATCTTCAGTATTCACTGTCGCCATCACCGGAACAATCATTGCTATTCACTGTCTCAATAACTGTAACAATCTTCACTATTCACAGTCACCATCACTGTAACAATCTTCACTACTCGGATGCTCCATCTTGGCAAATTAATATATTCTTAGAAACTTAAAATTTAATAATGTAAAAATTCCACCCGACCTGAGGGCGGAGGTCCCCTGGGAGGGAGGGACGGGAACTATCAAGCCAGTACGACTATATAACACTTGGAAGGGGTCAGGATAAGGATTTGGGATGGGACGGGGGAAAGGAATGGTGCCCAACAACTTGGACGGTCGGGGATTGAACGCCAACCTGCATGAAGCGAGACCGTCGCTCTACCGTCCAGCCCAAGTGGTTGGGATAAAGAGGTACCCTGGAGGTAATCACTTCAAAACCACTACTATTTAGGGCTGTCATCTATCCCCGGGCATTATTAGATTAGGTTAAGGAGAGTTTAAGCTTAGATTAAGTTTAGGTCAAGGTTTGGTCAAGGTTAGGTCAAGTTTAGGTTAGGGAAAGGTAAAGGTCAGGTTAAGTTTTGGTCAAGGTTAAGTTAAGTTTAGGTTAAGGTTAAGCAAGGCTAAAGTTCCATAACATTTCGTTATGTTAAGGGTTTGTTAGATTAAGGTTACATAGGTTAAGGTTACGTTAGGTTAAGGTTACATTACGTTAAGGTTAAGTTAAATTAAGGATATGGTTACATTAGGTTATGCTTATATTTGGTTAAGGTTATGTTAGGTTTAGGTTTTGTTAGGATAGGTTTGGTTACACTTACGTTAAGTTTGCATTACATTTGGTTAAGGTAATTATGTTAAGTTAAGGTTATGTTAGGTTAAGGTTATGTTAGGTTAAGGTTATGTTAGGTTAAGGTTATGTTAGGTTAAGGTTATGTTAGGTTAAGGTTATGTTAGGTTAAGGTTATGTTAGGTTAAGGTTATGTTAGGTTAAGGTTATGTTAGGTTAAGGTTAGGTTAGGTTAAGGTTATGTTAGGTTAATATTGCAATTAGGTGTCATTACATATGATTACGTTAAGATGGTGTATTCTCAAACATGTGAAATGTGAAATTCAAAAACTGAGTTGCCCTTTGAACTTTAATTACAGAACACCAAATTCTTCAGACCGTTTCAGAGAAAACAAGTTAAGTATAGACTTTTATATTTCAAACCAACAATTTATAACAATATAATTTTAACTTGAGAATATTCTCGCTTTATGAAAAAGGTTTACTTCCCAGTCTACATGTAGACTAATATTGGAACCTTAATATGCTTTTAGACCATCACAAATATTTAGATAACTACCTATTTGGTGTGAGAATGGATAATTTGATGTCTTGTGGTAAATCACTTTACCTTGAGGACTGACTCCAAAAATATTATGCTGGATAAATCATAGGATGGGATCTAAAATTTAGTGAGGTTGAAAGTTGACATCAAGGAGGAGGGAAAACCGTGAGGGCCGGCAACAATCCTCCTATGACCATCCCCCAACAACCACCAGTCACCCTGCAGAGGTTGGTGGGGTTTGAGACCCCAAGTGTCTGGTCTCAAACCTTGGATAGAAAAACTGGTATATGTATATAATGAAGGATATCTGCTTGTGGGAGTACCCACACTGCTTGTGGGAGTATCCAGCACTGCTTGTGGGAGTATCCAGCACTGCTTGAGGGAGTATCCAGCACTGCTTGAGGGAGTATCCAGTACTGCTTGAGGGAGTATCCAGCACTGCTTGAGGGAGTATCCACACTGCTTGTGGGAGTATCCAGCACTGCTTGAGGGAGTATCCAGCACTGCTTGAGGGAGTATCCAGTACTGCTTGAGGGAGTATCCAGCACTGCTTGTGGGAGTATCCAGCACTGCTTGTGGGAGTATCCAGCACAGCTTGAGGGAGTATCCAGCACTGCTTGAGGGAGTATCCAGCACTGCTTGAGGGACTATCCAGCACTGCTTGTGGGAGTATCCAGCACTGCTTGAGGGAGTATCCAGCACTGCTTGAGGGAGTATCCAGCACTGCTTGAGGGAGTATCCAGTACTGCTTGAGGGATTATCCAGCACTGCTTGTGGGAGTATCCAGCACTGCTTGTGGGAGTATCCAGCACTGCTTGAGGGAGTATCCAGTACTGCTTGAGGGAATATCCAGTACTGCTTGTGGGAGTATCCAGCACTGCTTGTGGGAGTATCCACACTGCTTGAGGGAGTATCCAGTACTGCTTGTGGGAGTATCCAGCACTGCTTGTGGGAGTATCCACACTGCTTGTGGGAGTATCCAGTACTGCTTGTGGGAGTATCCAGCACTGCTTGTGGGAGTATCCACACTGCTTGAGGGAGTATCCAGTACTGCTTGTGGGAGTATCCACACTGCTTGTGGGAGTATCCACACTGCTTGAGGGAGTATCCAGTACTGCTTGTGGGAGTATCCACACTGCTTGTGGGAGTATCCAGCACTGCTTGTGGGAGTATCCACACTGCTTGAGGGAGTATCCAGTACTGCTTGTGGGAGTATCCACACTGCTTGTGGGAGTATCCACACTGCTTGAGGGAGTATCCAGTACTGCTTGTGGGAGTATCCACACTGCTTGAGGCAGTATCCTCACTGCTTGTGGGAGTATCCAGCACTGCTTGTGGGAGTATCCACACTGCTTGAGGGAGTATCCAGCACTGCTTGAGGGAGTATTTACACTGCTTGAGGGAGTATCAAGCACTGCTTGTGGGAGTATCCAGCACTACTTGTGGGAGTATCCAGCACTGCTTGAGGGAGTATCAAGCACTGCTTGAGGGAGTATCCAGCACTGCTTGTGGGAGTATCCAGCACTGCTTGAGGGAGTATCCAGCAATGCTTGTGGGAGTATCCACACTGCTTGAGGCAGTATCCACACTGCTTCAGGGAGTATCCACACTGCTTGAGGGAGTATCCAGCACTGCTTGTGGGAGTATCCAGTACTGCTTGAGCGAGTATCCAGCACTGCTTGAGGGAGTATCCAGCACTGCTTGTGGGAGTATCCACACTGCTTGAGGCAGTATCCACACTGCTTGAGGGAGTATCCACACTGCTTGAGGGAGTATCCAACACTGCTTGAGGTAGTATCCAGCACTGCTTGAGGGAGTATCCAGCACTGCTTGAGTGAGTATCCAGTACTGCTTGAGGGAGTATCCTGCACTGCTTGAGGGAGTATCCAGCACTGCTTGTGGGAGTATCCACACTGCTTGAGGCAGTATCCACACTGCTTGAGGGAGTATCCACACTGCTTGAGGGAGAATCCAGCACTGCTTGAGGTAGTATCCAGCACTGCTTGAGGGAGTATCCAGCACTGCATGAGGGAGTATCCAGCACTGCTTGAGGGAGTATCCAGCACTGCTTGAGGGAGTATCCAGCACTGCCTGTGGGAGTATCCACACTGCTTAAGGGAGTATCCAGCACTGCTTGAGGGAGTATCCAGTACTGCTTGAGGCAGTATCCAGCACTGCTTGAGGGAGTATCCAGCACTGCTTGAGGGAGTATCCACACTGCTTGTGGGAGTATCCAGCACTGCTTGAGGGAGTATCCAGCACTGCTTGTGGGAGTATCCAGCACTGCTTGAGGGAGTATCCAGCACTGCTTGTGGGAGTATCCACACTGCTTGAGGGAGTATCCAGCACTGCTTGAGGGAGTATCCAGCACTGCTTGAGGGAGTATCCAGCACTGCTTGAGGGAGTATCCAGCACTGCTTGAGGGAGTATCCAGCACTGCTTGAGGGAGTATCCAGCACTGCTTGAGGGAGTATCCAGTACTGCTTGAGGGAGTATCCAGCAATGCTTGAGGGAGTATCCAGCACTGCTTGTGGGATTATCCAGCACTGCTTGAGGGAGTATCCAGCACTGCCTGTGGGAGTATCCACACTGCTTGAGGGAGTATCCAGCACTGCTTGTGGGAGTATTCAGCACTGCTTGTGGGAGTATACAGCACTGCTTGAGGGAGTATCCAGCACTGCTTGAGGGAGTATCCAGCACTGCTTGTGGGAGTATCCAGCACTGCTTGAGGGAGTATCCAGTACTGCTAGTGGGAGTATCCACACTGCTTGAGGCAGTATCCACACTGCTTGTGGGAGTATCCAGCACTGCTTGTGGGAGTATCCACACTGCTTGAGGGAGTATCCAGCACTGCTTGAGGGAGTATCCACACTGCTTGAGGGAGTATCAAGCACTGCTTGTGGGAGTATCCAGCACTGCTTGAGGGAGTATCAAGCACTGCTTGAGGGAGTATCCAGCACTGCTTGTGGGAGTATCCACACTGCTTGAGGGAGTATCCAGCACTGCTTGTGGGAGTATCCACACTGCTTGAGGCAGTATCCACACTGCTTGAGGGAGTATCCACACTGCTTGAGGGAGTATCCAGCACTGCTTGTGGGAGTATCCAGTACTGCTTGAGGGAGTATCCAGCACTGCTTGAGGGAGTATCCAGCACTGCTTGTGGGAGTATCCACACTGCTTGAGGCAGTATCCACACTGCTTGAGGGAGTATCCACACTGCTTGAGGGAGTATCCAACACTGCTTGAGGTAGTATCCAGCACTGCTTGAGGGAGTATCCAGCACTGCTTGAGGGAGTATCCAGTACTGCTTGAGGGAGTATCCTGCACTGCTTGAGGGAGTATCCAGCACTGCTTGTGGGAGTATCCAGCACTGCTTGTGGGAGTATCCAGCACTGCTTGAGGGAGTATCCAGCACTGCTTGAGGGAGTATCCAGCACTGCTTGAGGGAGTATCCAGCACTGCTTGAGGGAGTATCCAGCACTGCTTGAGGGAGTATCCAGCACTGCTTGAGGTAGTATCCAGCACTGCTTGAGGGAGTATCCAGCACTGCTTGAGGGAGTATCCAGCACTGCTTGAGGGAGTATCCAGCACTGCTTGAGGGAGTATCCAGCACTGCCTGTGGGAGTATCCACACTGCTTGAGGGAGTATCCAGCACTGCTTGAGGGAGTATCCACACTGCTTGTGGGAGTATCCAGCACTGCTTGAGGGAGTATCCAGCACTGCTTGTGGGAGTATCCAGCACTGCTTGAGGGAGTATCCAGCACTGCTTGTGGGAGTATCCACACTGCTTGAGGGAGTATCCAGCACTGCTTGAGGGAGTATCCAGCACTGCTTGAGGGAGTATCCAGCACTGCTTGAGGGTGTATCCAGCACTGCTTGAGGGAGTATCCAGTACTGATTGAGGGAGTATCCAGCACTGCTTGAGGGAGTATCCAGCACTGCTTGTGGGAGTATCCACACTGCTTGAGGGAGTATCCAGCACTGCTTGTGGGAGTATCCACACTGCTTGAGGGAGTATCCAGCATCTCTTGTGGGAGTATCCAGCACTGCTTGAGGGAGTATCCAGCACTGCTTGAGGGAGTATCCAGCTCTGCTTGAGGGAGTATCCAGCACTGCTTGTGGGAATATCCAGCACGGCTTGTGGGAGTATCCAGCACTGCTTGTGGGAGTATCCAGCACTGCTTGAGGGAGTATCCAGCACTGCTTGTGGGAGTATCCAGCACTGCTTGAGGGAGTATCCAGCACTGCTTGAGGGAGTATCCAGCACTGCTTGAGGGAGTATCCAGCACTGCTTGAGGGAGTATCCAGCACTGCTTGAGGGAGTATCCAGCACTGCTTGAGGGAGTATCCAGTACTGCTTGAGGGAGTATCCAGCACTGCTTGAGGGAGTATCCAGCACTGTTTGTGGGAGTATCCAGCACTGCTTGTGGGAGTATCCAGGACTGCTTGTGGGAGTATCCAGCACTGCTTGTGGGAGTATCCAGCACTGCTTGTGGGAGTATCCAGCACTGCTTGAGGGAGTATCCAGCACTGCTTGTGGGAGTATCTACACTGCTTGTGGGAGTATCCAGCACTGCTTGTGGGAGTATCCAGCACTGCTTGAGGGAGTATCCAGCACTGCTTGAGGGAGTATCCAGCACTGCTTGAGGGAGTATCCAGCACTGCTTGAGGGAGTATCCAGCACTGCTTGAGGGAGTATCCAGCACTGCTTGAGGGAGTATCCAGCACTGCTTGAGGGAGTTTCTAGCACTGCTTGAGGGAGTATCCAGTACTGCTTGAGGGAGTATCCAGCACTGCTTGAGGGAGTATCCACACTGCTTGTGGGAGTATCCAGCACTGCTTGAGGGAGTATCCAGCACTGCTTGTGGGAGTATCCAGCACTGCTTGAGGGAGTATCCAGCACTGCTTGTGGGAGTATCCAGCACTGCTTGAGGGAGTATCCAGCACTGCTTGTGGGAGTATCCAGCACTGCTTGAGGGAGTATACAGCACTGCTTGAGGGAGTATCCAGCACTGCTTGAGGGAGTATCCAGCACTGCTTGAGGGAGTATCCAGCACTGCTTGAAGGAGTATCCAGCACTGCTTGAGGGAGTATCCAGCACTGCTTGAGGGAGTATGCAGTACTGCTTGAGGGAGTATCCAGCACTGCTTGAGGGAGTATCCAGCACTGCTTGTGGGAGTATCCACACTGCTTGAGGGAGTATCCAGCACTGCTTGTGGGAGTATCCAGCACTGCTTGTGAGAGTATCCAGCACTGCTTGAGGGAGTATTCAGCACTGCTTGAGGGAGTATCCAGCACTGCTTGAGGCAGTATCCAGCACTGCTTGAGGGAGTATCCAGCACTGCTTGAGGGAGTATCCACACTGCTTGTGGGAGTATCCAGCACTGCTTGAGGGAGTATCCAGCACTGCTTGTGGGAGTATCCAGCACTGCTTGAGGGAGTATCCAGCACTGCTTGTGGGAGTATTCACACTGCTTGAGGGAGTATCCAGCACTGCTTGTGGGAGTATTCAGTACTGCTTGAGGCAGTATCCACACTGATTGAGGGAGTATCCACACTGCTTGAGGGAGTATCCAGCACTGCTTGAGGGAGTATCCACACTGCTTGAGGGAGTATCCAGCACTGCTTGAGGGAGTATCCAGCACTGCTTGAGGGAGTATCCAGCACTGCTTGTGGGAGTATCCAGCACTGCTTGTGGGAGTATCCACACTGCTTGAGGGAGTATCCAGCACTGCTTGTGGGAGTATCCACACTGCTTGAGGGAGTATCCAGCACTGCTTGAGGAAGTATCCACACTGCTTGAGGGAGTATCCAACACTGCTTGTGGGAGTATCCAGCACTGCTTGAGGGAGTATACAGCACTGCTTGAGGGAGTATCCAGCACTGCTTGTGGGAGTATCCAGCACTGCTTGAGGGAGTATCCAGCAATGCTTGTGGGAGTATCCACACTGCTTGAGGCAGTATCCACACTGCTTCAGGGAGTATCCACACTGCTTGAGGGAGTATCCAGCACTGCTTGTGGGAGTATCCAGTACTGCTTGAGGGAGTATCCAGCACTGCTTAAGGGAGTATCCAGCACTGCTTGTGGGAGTATCCTCACTGCTTGAGGCAGTATCCACACTGCTTGAGGGAGTATCCACACTGCTTGAGGGAGTATCCAACACTGCTTGAGGTAGTATCCAGCACTGCTTGAGGGAGTATCCAGCACTGCTTAAGGGAGTATCCAGTACTGCTTGAGGGAGTATCCTGCACTGCTTGAGGGAGTATCCAGCACTGCTTGTGGGAGTATCCACACTGCATGAGGCAGTATCCACACTGCTTGAGGGAGTATCCACACTGCTTGAGGGAGTATCCAGCACTGCTTGAGGTAGTAT
Source organism: Procambarus clarkii (assembly GCF_040958095.1). Classification (NCBI taxonomy): domain Eukaryota; kingdom Metazoa; phylum Arthropoda; class Malacostraca; order Decapoda; family Cambaridae; genus Procambarus; species Procambarus clarkii. The sequence continues at coordinate 30,482,492 of NC_091214.1, forward strand.
CCAGCACTGCTTGAGGGAGTATCCAGCACTGCTTGAGGGAGTATCCAGCACTGCTTGAGGGAGTATCCAGCACTGCTTGAGGGAGTATCCAGCACTGCCTGTGGGAGTATCCACACTGCTTAAGGGAGTATCCAGCACTGCTTGAGGGAGTATCCAGTACTGCTTGAGGCAGTATCCAGCACTGCTTGAGGGAGTATCCAGCACTGCTTGAGGGAGTATCCAGCACTGCTTGTGGGAGTATCCAGCACTGCTTGAGGGAGTATCCAGCACTGCTTGTGGGAGTATCCAGCACTGCTTGAGGGAGTATCCAGCACTGCTTGAGGGAGTATCCACACTGCTTGAGGGAGTATCCAGCACTGCTTGAGGGAGTATCCAGCACTGCTTGAGGGAGTATCCAGCACTGCTTGAGGGAGTATCCAGCACTGCTTGAGGGAGTATCCAGCACTGCTTGAGGGAGTATCCAGCACTGCTTGAGGGAGTATCCAGTACTGCTTGAGGGAGTATCCAGCACTGCTTGAGGGAGTATCCAGCACTGCTTGAGGGAGTATCCAGCACTGCTTGTGGGAGTATCCAGCACTGCTTGAGGGAGTATCCAGCACTGCCTGTGGGAGTATCCACACTGCTTGAGGGAGCATCCAGCACTGCTTGTGGGAGTATTCAGCACTGCTTGTGGGAGTATCCAGCACTGCTTGAGGGAGTATCCAGCACTGCTTGAGGGAGTATCCAGCACTGCTTGTGGGAGTATCCAGCACTGCTTGAGGGAGTATCCAGTACTGCTTGTGGGAGTATCCACACTGCTTGAGGCAGTATCCACACTGCTTGTGGGAGTATCCTGCACTGCTTGTGGGAGTATCCACACTGCTTGAGGGAGTATCCAGCACTGCTTGAGGGAGTATCCACACTGCTTGAGGGAGTATCAAGCACTGCTTGTGGGAGTATCCAGCACTACTTGTGGGAGTATCCAGCACTGCTTGAGGGAGTATCAAGAACTGCTTGAGGGAGTATCCAGCACTCCTTGTGGGAGTATCCACACTGCTTGAGGGAGTATCCAGCACTGCTTGTGGGAGTATCCACACTGCTTGAGGCAGTATCCACACTGCTTGAGGGAGTATCCACACTGCTTGAGGGAGTATCCAGCACTGCTTGTGGGAGTATCCAGTACTGCTTGAGGGAGTATCCAGCACTGCTTGAGGGAGTATCCAGCACTGCTTGTGGGAGTATCCAGCACTGCTTGAGGCAGTATCCACACTGCTTGAGGGAGTATCCAGCACTGCTTGAGGGAGTATCCAGCACTGCTTGAGGGAGTATCCAGCACTGCTTGAGGGTGTATCCAGCACTGCTTGAGGGAGTATCCAGTACTGATTGAGGGAGTATCCAGCACTGCTTGAGGGAGTATCCAGCACTGCTTGTGGGAGTATCCACACTGCTTGAGGGAGTATCCAGCACTGCTTGAGGGAGTATCCACACTGCTTGAGGGAGTATCCAGCATCTCTTGTGGGAGTATCCAGCACTGCTTGAGGGAGTATCCAGCACTGCTTGAGGGAGTATCCAGCTCTGCTTGAGGGAGTATCCAGCACTGCTTGTGGGAATATCCAGCACGGCTTGTGGGAGTATCCAGCACTGCTTGTGGGAGTATCCAGCACTGCTTGAGGGAGTATCCAGCACTGCTTGTGGGAGTATCCAGCACTGCTTGAGGGAGTATCCAGCACTGCTTGAGGGAGTATCCAGCACTGCTTGAGGGAGTATCCAGCACTGCTTGAGGGAGTATCCAGCACTGCTTGAGGGAGTATCCAGCACTGCTTGAGGGAGTATCCAGTACTGCTTGAGGGAGTATCCAGCACTGCTTGAGGGAGTATCCAGCACTGTTTGTGGGAGTATCCAGCACTGCTTGTGGGAGTATCCAGGACTGCTTGTGGGAGTATCCAGCACTGCTTGTGGGAGTATCCAGCACTGCTTGTGGGAGTATCCAGCACTGCTTGAGGGAGTATCCAGCACTGCTTGTGGGAGTATCTACACTGCTTGTGGGAGTATCCAGCACTGCTTGTGGGAGTATCCAGCACTGCTTGAGGGAGTATCCAGCACTGCTTGAGGGAGTATCCAGCACTGCTTGAGGGAGTATCCAGCACTGCTTGAGGGAGTATCCAGCACTGCTTGAGGGAGTATCCAGCACTGCTTGAGGGAGTATCCAGCACTGCTTGAGGGAGTTTCTAGCACTGCTTGAGGGAGTATCCAGTACTGCTTGAGGGAGTATCCAGCACTGCTTGAGGGAGTATCCACACTGCTTGTGGGAGTATCCAGCACTGCTTGAGGGAGTATCCAGCACTGCTTGTGGGAGTATCCAGCACTGCTTGAGGGAGTATCCAGCACTGCTTGTGGGAGTATCCAGCACTGCTTGAGGGAGTATACAGCACTGCTTGAGGGAGTATCCAGCACTGCTTGAGGGAGTATCCAGCACTGCTTGAGGGAGTATCCAGCACTGCTTGAAGGAGTATCCAGCACTGCTTGAGGGAGTATCCAGCACTGCTTGAGGGAGTATCCAGTACTGCTTGAGGGAGTATCCAGCACTGCTTGAGGGAGTATCCAGCACTGCTTGTGGGAGTATCCAGCACTGCTTGAGGGAGCATCCAGCACTGCCTGTGGGAGTATCCACACTGCTTGAGGGAGTATCCAGCACTGCTTGAGGGAGTATCCAGCACTGCTTGAGGGAGTATCCAGTACTGCTTGAGGGAGTATCCAGCACTGCTTGAGGGAGTATCCAGCACTGCTTGTGGGAGTATCCAGCACTGCTTGAGGGAGTATCCAGCACTGCCTGTGGGAGTATCCACACTGCTTGAGGGAGTATCCAGCACTGCTTGAGGGAGTATCCAGCACTGCTTGAGGGAGTATCCAGTACTGCTTGAGGGAGTATCCAGCACTGCTTGAGGGAGTATCCAGCACTGCTTGTGGGAGTATCCTGCACTGCTTGTGGGAGTATCCAGCACTGCTTGAGGGAGTATTCAGCACTGCTTGAGGGAGTATCCAGTACTGCTTGAGGCAGTATCCAGCACTGCTTGAGGGAGTATCCAGCACTGCTTGAGGGAGTATCCAGCACTGCTTGTGGGAGTATCCAGCACTGCTTGAGGGAGTATCCAGCACTGCTTGTGGGAGTATTCACACTGCTTGAGGGAGTATCCAGCACTGCTTGTGGGAGTATTCAGTACTGCTTGAGGCAGTATCCACACTGATTGAGGGAGTATCCACACTGCTTGAGGGAGTATCCAGCACTGCTTGAGGGAGTATCCAGCACTGCTTGAGGGAGTATCCAGCACTGCTTGTGGGAGTATCCAGCACTGCTTGTGGGAGTATCCACACTGCTTGAGGGAGTATCCAGCACTGCTTGTGGGAGTATCCACACTGCTTGAGGGAGTATCCAGCACTGCTTGAGGAAGTATCCACACTGCTTGAGGGAGTATCCAGCACTGCTTGTGGGAGTATCCAGCACTGCTTGAGGGAGTATACAGCACTGCTTGAGGGAGTATCCAGCACTGCTTGTGGGAGTATCCAGCACTGCTTGAGGGAGTATCCAGCAATGCTTGTGGGAGTATCCACACTGCTTGAGGCAGTATCCACACTGCTTCAGCGAGTATCCACACTGCTTGAGGGAGTATCCAGCACTGCTTGTGGGAGTATCCAGTACTGCTTGAGGGAGTATCCAGCACTGCTTAAGGGAGTATCCAGCACTGCTTGAGGGAGTATCCAGCACTGCTTGAGGGAGTATCCAGTACTGCTTGAGGGAGTATCCAGCACTGCTTGAGGGAGTATCCAGCACTGTTTGTGGGAGTATCCAGCACTGCTTGTGGGAGTATCCAGGACTGCTTGTGGGAGTATCCAGCACTGCTTGTGGGAGTATCCAGCACTGCTTGTGGGAGTATCCAGCACTGCTTGAGGGAGTATCCAGCACTACTTGTGGGAGTATCTACACTGCTTGTGGGAGTATCCAGCACTGCTTGTGGGAGTATCCAGCACTGCTTGAGGGAGTATCCAGCACTGCTTGAGGGAGTATCCAGCACTGCTTGAGGGAGTATCCAGCACTGCTTGAGGGAGTATCCAGCACTGCTTGAGGGAGTATCCAGCACTGCTTGAGGGAGTATCCAGCACTGCTTGAGGGAGTTTCTAGCACTGCTTGAGGGAGTATCCAGTACTGCTTGAGGGAGTATCCAGCACTGCTTGAGGGAGTATACACACTGCTTGTGGGAGTATCCAGCACTGCTTGAGGGAGTATCCAGCACTGCTTGTGGGAGTATCCAGCACTGCTTGAGGGAGTATCCAGCACTGCTTGTGGGAGTATCCAGCACTGCTTGAGGGAGTATACAGCACTGCTTGAGGGAGTATCCAGCACTGCTTGAGGGAGTATCCAGCACTGCTTGAGGGAGTATCCAGCACTGCTTGAAGGAGTATCCAGCACTGCTTGAGGGAGTATCCAGCACTGCTTGAGGGAGTATCCAGCACTGCTTGTGGGAGTATCCAGCACTGCTTGAGGGAGTATCCAGCACTGCCTGTGGGAGTATCCACACTGCTTGAGGGAGTATCCAGCACTGCTTGAGGGAGTATCCAGCACTGCTTGAGGGAGTATCCAGTACTGCTTGAGGGAGTATCCAGCACTGCTTGAGGGAGTATCCAGCACTGCTTGTGGGAGTATCCAGCACTGCTTGAGGGAGTATCCAGCACTGCCTGTGGGAGTATCCACACTGCTTGAGGGAGTATCCAGCACTGCTTGAGGGAGTATCCAGCACTGCTTGAGGGAGTATCCAGTACTGCTTGAGGGAGTATCCAGCACTGCTTGAGGGAGTATCCAGCACTGCTTGTGGGAGTATCCAGCACTGCTTGTGGGAGTATCCAGCACTGCTTGAGGGAGTATTCAGCACTGCTTGAGGGAGTATCCAGTACTGCTTGAGGCAGTATCCAGCACTGCTTGAGGGAGTATCCAGCACTGCTTGAGGGAGTATCCAGCACTGCTTGTGGGAGTATCCAGCACTGCTTGAGGGAGTATCCAGCACTGCTTGTGGGAGTATTCACACTGCTTGAGGGAGTATCCAGCACTGCTTGTGGGAGTATTCAGTACTGCTTGAGGCAGTATCCACACTGATTGAGGGAGTATCCACACTGCTTGAGGGAGTATCCAGCACTGCTTGAGGGAGTATCCAGCACTGCTTGAGGGAGTATCCAGCACTGCTTGTGGGAGTATCCAGCACTGCTTGTGGGAGTATCCACACTGCTTGAGGGAGTATCCAGCACTGCTTGTGGGAGTATCCACACTGCTTGAGGGAGTATCCAGCACTGCTTGAGGAAGTATCCACACTGCTTGAGGGAGTATCCAGCACTGCTTGTGGGAGTATCCAGCACTGCTTGAGGGAGTATACAGCACTGCTTGAGGGAGTATCCAGCACTGCTTGTGGGAGTATCCAGCACTGCTTGAGAGAGTATCCAGCAATGCTTGTGGGAGTATCCACACTGCTTGAGGCAGTATCCACACTGCTTCAGGGAGTATCCACACTGCTTGAGGGAGTATCCAGCACTGCTTGTGGGAGTATCCAGTACTGCTTGAGGGAGTATCCAGCACTGCTTAAGGGAGTATCCAGCACTGCTTGTGGGAGTATCCACACTGCTTGAGGCAGTATCCACACTGCTTGAGGGAGTATCCACACTGCTTGAGGGAGTATCCAACACTGCTTGAGGTAGTATCCAGCACTGCTTGAGGGAGTATCCAGCACTGCTTGAGGGAGTATCCAGTACTGCTTGAGGGAGTATCCTGCACTGCTTGAGGGAGTATCCAGCACTGCTTGTGGGAGTATCCACACTGCTTGAGGCAGTATCCACACTGCTTGAGGGAGTATCCACACTGCTTGAGGGAGTATCCAGCACTGCTTGAGGTAGTATCCAGCACTGCTTGAGGGAGTATCCAGCACTGCTTGAGGGAGTATCCAGCACTGCTTGAGGGAGTATCCAGCACTGCTTGAGGGAGTATCCAGCACTGCCTGTGGGAGTATCCACACTGCTTAAGGGAGTATCCAGCACTGCTTGAGGGAGTATCCAGTACTGCTTGAGGCAGTATCCAGCACTGCTTGAGGGAGTATCCAGCACTGCTTGAGGGAGTATCCACACTGCTTGTGGGAGTATCCAGCACTGCTTGAGGGAGTATCCAGCACTGCTTGTGGGAGTATCCAGCACTGCTTGAGGGAGTATCCAGCACTGCTTGAGGGAGTATCCACACTGCTTGAGGGAGTATCCAGCACTGCTTGAGGGAGTATCCAGCACTGCTTGAGGGAGTATCCAGCACTGCTTGAGGGAGTATCCAGCACTGCTTGAGGGAGTATCCAGCACTGCTTGAGGGAGTATCCAGCACTGCTTGAGGGAGTATCCAGTACTGCTTGAGGGAGTATCCAGCACTGCTTGAGGGAGTATCCAGCACTGCTTGTGGGAGTATCCAGCACTGCTTGAGGGAGTATCCAGCACTGCCTGTGGGAGTATCCACACTGCTTGAGGGAGCATCCAGCACTGCTTGTGGGAGTATTCAGCACTGCTTGTGGGAGTATCCAGCACTGCTTGAGGGAGTATCCAGCACTGCTTGAGGGAGTATCCAGCACTGCTTGTGGGAGTATCCAGCACTGCTTGAGGGAGTATCCAGTACTGCTTGTGGGAGTATCCACACTGCTTGAGGCAGTATCCACACTGCTTGTGGGAGTATCCTGCACTGCTTGTGGGAGTATCCATACTGCTTGAGGGAGTATCCAGCACTGCTTGAGGGAGTATCCACACTGCTTGAGGGAGTATCAAGCACTGCTTGTGGGAGTATCCAGCACTACTTGTGGGAGTATCCAGCACTGCTTGAGGGAGTATCAAACACTGCTTGAGGGAGTATCCAGCACTCCTTGTGGGAGTATCCACACTGCTTGAGGGAGTATCCAGCACTGCTTGTGGGAGTATCCACACTGCTTGAGGCAGTATCCACACTGCTTGAGGGAGTATCCACACTGCTTGAGGGAGTATCCAGCACTGCTTGTGGGAGTATCCAGTACTGCTTGAGGGAGTATCCAGCACTGCTTGAGGGAGTATCCAGCACTGCTTGTGGGAGTATCCACACTGCTTGAGGCAGTATCCACACTGCTTGAGGGAGTATCCACACTGCTTGAGGGAGTATCCAACACTGCTTGAGGTAGTATCCAGCACTGCTTGAGGGAGTATCCAGCACTGCTTGAGGGAGTATCCAGTACTGCTTGAGGGAGTATCCTGCACTGCTTGAGGGAGTATCCAGCACTGCTTGTGGGAGTATCCAGCACTGCTTGTGGGAGTATCCAGCACTGCTTGAGGGAGTATCCAGCACTGCTTGAGGGAGTATCCAGCACTGCTTGAGGGAGTATCCAGCACTGCTTGAGGGAGTATCCAGCACTGCTTGAGGGAGTATCCAGCACTGCTTGAGGTAGTATCCAGCACTGCTTGAGGGAGTATCCAGCACTGCTTGAGGGAGTATCCAGCACTGCTTGAGGGAGTATCCAGCACTGCTTGAGGGAGTATCCAGCACTGCCTGTGGGAGTATCCACACTGCTTGAGGGAGTATCCAGCACTGCTTGAGGGAGTATCCAGTACTGCTTGAGGCAGTATCCAGCACTGCTTGAGGGAGTATCCAGCACTGCTTGAGGGAGTATCCACACAGCTTGTGGGAGTATCCAGCACTGCTTGAGGGAGTATCCAGCACTGCTTGTGGGAGTATCCAGCACTGCTTGAGGGAGTATCCAGCACTGCTTGTGGGAGTATCCACACTGCTTGAGGGAGTATCCAGCACTGCTTGAGGGAGTATCCAGCACTGCTTGAGGGAGTATCCAGCACTGCTTGAGGGAGTATCCAGCACTGCTTGAGGGAGTATCCAGCACTGCTTGAGGGAGTATCCAGCACTGCTTGAGAGAGTATCCAGTACTGCTTGAGGGAGTATCCAGCACTGCTTGAGGGAGTATCCAGCACTGCTTGTGGGAGTATCCACACTGCTTGAGGGAGTATCCAGCACTGCTTGTGGGAGTATCCACACTGCTTGAGGGAGTATCCAGCACTGCTTGAGGGAGTATCCACACTGCTTGAGGGAGTATCCAGCAGTGCTTGTGGGAGTATCCAGCACTGCTTGAGGGAGTATCCAGCACTGCTTGAGGGAGTATCCAGCTCTGCTTGAGGGAGTATCCAGCACTGCTTGTGGGAATATCCAGCACGGCTTGTGGGAGTATCCAGCACTGCTTGTGGGAGTATCCAGCACTGCTTGAGGGAGTATCCAGCACTGCTTGTGGGAGTATCCAGCACTGCTTGAGGGAGTATCCAGCACTGCTTGAGGGAGTATCCAGCACTGCTTGAGGGAGTATCCAGCACTGCTTGAGGGAGTATCCAGCACTGCTTGAGGGAGTATCCAGCACTGCTTGAGGGAGTATCCAGTACTGCTTGAGGGAGTCTCCAGCACTGCTTGAGGGAGTATCCAGCACTGCTTGTGGGAGTATCCAGCACTGCTTGTGGGAGTATCCAGGACTGCTTGTGGGAGTATCCAGCACTGCTTGTGGGAGTATCCAGCACTGCTTGTGGGAGTATCCAGCACTGCTTGAGGGAGTATCCAGCACTGCTTGTGGGAGTATCTACACTGCTTGTGGGAGTATCCAGCACTGCTTGTGGGAGTATCCAGCACTGCTTGAGGGAGTATCCAGCACTGCTTGAGGGAGTATCCAGCACTGCTTGAGGGAGAATCCAGCACTGCTTGAGGGAGTATCCAGCACTGCTTGAGGCAGTATCCACACTGCTTGTGGGAGTATCCTGCACTGCTTGTGGGAGTATCCATACTGCTTGAGGGAGTATCCAGCACTGCTTGAGGGAGTATCCACACTGCTTGAGGGAGTATCAAGCACTGCTTGTGGGAGTATCCAGCACTACTTGTGGGAGTATCCAGCACTGCTTGAGGGAGTATCAAGCACTGCTTGAGGGAGTATCCAGCACTCCTTGTGGGAGTATCCACACTGCTTGAGGGAGTATCCAGCACTGCTTGTGGGAGTATCCACACTGCTTGAGGCAGTATCCACACTGCTTGAGGGAGTATCCACACTGCTTGAGGGAGTATCCAGCACTGCTTGTGGGAGTATCCAGTACTGCTTGAGGGAGTATCCAGCACTGCTTGAGGGAGTATCCAGCACTGCTTGTGGGAGTATCCACACTGCTTGAGGCAGTATCCACACTGCTTGAGGGAGTATCCACACTGCTTGAGGGAGTATCCAACACTGCTTGAGGTAGTATCCAGCACTGCTTGAGGGAGTATCCAGCACTGCTTGAGGGAGTATCCAGTACTGCTTGAGGGAGTATCCTGCACTGCTTGAGGGAGTATCCAGCACTGCTTGTGGGAGTATCCAGCACTGCTTGTGGGAGTATCCAGCACTGCTTGAGGGAGTATCCAGCACTGCTTGAGGGAGTATCCAGCACTGCTTGAGGGAGTATCCAGCACTGCTTGAGGGAGTATCCAGCACTGCTTGAGGGAGTATCCAGCACTGCTTGAGGTAGTATCCAGCACTGCTTGAGGGAGTATCCAGCACTGCTTGAGGGAGTATCCAGCACTGCTTGAGGGAGTATCCAGCACTGCTTGAGGGAGTATCCAGCACTGCTTGAGGGAGTATCCAGCACTGCCTGTGGGAGTATCCACACTGCTTGAGGGAGTATCCAGCACTGCTTGAGGGAGTATCCAGTACTGCTTGAGGCAGTATCCAGCTCTGCTTGAGGGAGTATCCAGCACTGCTTGAGGGAGTATCCACACTGCTTGTGGGAGTATCCAGCACTGCTTGAGGGAGTATCCAGCACTGCTTGTGGGAGTATCCAGCACTGCTTGAGGGAGTATCCAGCACTGCTTGTGGGAGTATCCACACTGCTTGAGGGAGTATCCAGCACTGCTTGAGGGAGTATCCAGCACTGCTTGAGGGAGTATCCAGCACTGCTTGAGGGAGTATCCAGCACTGCTTGAGGGAGTATCCAGCACTGCTTGAGGGAGTATCCAGCACTGCTTGAGAGAGTATCCAGTACTGCTTGAGGGAGTATCCAGCACTGCTTGAGGGAGTATCCAGCACTGCTTGTGGGAGTATCCACACTGCTTGAGGGAGTATCCAGCACTGCTTGTGGGAGTATCCACACTGCTTGAGGGAGTATCCAGCACTGCTTGAGGGAGTATCCACACTGCTTGAGGGAGTATCCAGCAGTGCTTGTGGGAGTATCCAGCACTGCTTGAGGGAGTATCCAGCACTGCTTGAGGGAGTATCCAGCTCTGCTTGAGGGAGTATCCAGCACTGCTTGTGGGAATATCCAGCACGGCTTGTGGGAGTATCCAGCACTGCTTGTGGGAGTATCCAGCACTGCTTGAGGGAGTATCCAGCACTGCTTGTGGGAGTATCCAGCACTGCTTGAGGGAGTATCCAGCACTGCTTGAGGGAGTATCCAGCACTGCTTGAGGGAGTATCCAGCACTGCTTGAGGGAGTATCCAGCACTGCTTGAGGGAGTATCCAGCACTGCTTGAGGGAGTATCCAGTACTGCTTGAGGGAGTCTCCAGCACTGCTTGAGGGAGTATCCAGCACTGCTTGTGGGAGTATCCAGCACTGCTTGTGGGAGTATCCAGGACTGCTTGTGGGAGTATCCAGCACTGCTTGTGGGAGTATCCAGCACTGCTTGTGGGAGTATCCAGCACTGCTTGAGGGAGTATCCAGCACTGCTTGTGGGAGTATCTACACTGCTTGTGGGAGTATCCAGCACTGCTTGTGGGAGTATCCAGCACTGCTTGAGGGAGTATCCAGCACTGCTTGAGGGAGTATCCAGCACTGCTTGAGGGAGTATCCAGCACTGCTTGAGGGAGTATCCAGCACTGCTTGAGGGAGTATCCAGCACTGCTTGAGGGAGTATCCAGCACTGCTTGAGGGAGTTTCTAGCACTGCTTGAGGGAGTATCCAGTACTGCTTGAGGGAGTATCCAGCACTGCTTGAGGGAGTATCCACACTGCTTGTGGGAGTATCCAGCACTGCTTGAGGGAGTATCCAGCACTGCTTGTGGGAGTATCCAGCACTGCTTGAGGGAGTATCCAGCACTGCTTGTGGGAGTATCCACACTGCTTGAGGGAGTATCCAGCACTGCTTGAGGGAGTATCCAGCACTGCTTGAGGGAGTATCCAGCACTGCTTGAGGGAGTATCCAGCACTGCTTGAGGGAGTATCCAGCACTGCTTGAGGGAGTATCCAGCACTGCTTGAGGGAGTATCCAGCACTGCTTGAGGGAGTATCCAGCACTGCTTGAGGGAGTATCCAGCACTGCTTGAGGGAGTATCCAGCACTGCTTGAGGGAGTATCCAGCACTGCTTGAGGGAGTATCCAGCACTGCTTGTGGGAGTATCCAGCACTGCTTGAGGGAGTATCCAGCACTGCTTGAGGGAGTATCCAGTACTGCTTGAGGCAGTATCCAGCACTGCTTGAGGGAGTATCCAGCACTGCTTGAGGGAGTATCCACACTGCTTGTGGGAGTATCCAGCACTGCTTGAGGGAGTATCCAGCACTGCTTGTGGGAGTATCCAGCACTGCTTGAGGGAGTATCCAGCACTGCTTGTGGGAGTATTCACACTGCTTGAGGGAGTATCCAGCACTGCTTGTGGGAGTATTCAGTACTGCTTGAGGCAGTATCCACACTGATTGAGGGAGTATCCACACTGCTTGAGGGAGTATCCAGCACTGCTTGAGGGAGTATCCAGCACTGCTTGAGGGAGTATCCAGCACTGCTTGTGGGAGTATCCAGCACTGCTTGTGGGAGTATCCACACTGCTTGAGGGAGTATCCAGCACTGCTTGTGGGAGTATCCACACTGCTTGAGGGAGTATCCAGCACTGCTTGAGGGAGTATCCACACTGCTTGAGGGAGTATCCAGCACTGCTTGTGGGAGTATCCAGCACTGCTTGAGGGAGTATCCAGCACTGCTTGAGGGAGTATCCAGCACTGCTTGAGGGAGTATCCAGCACTGCCTGTGGGAGTATCCACACTGCTTAAGGGAGTATCCAGCACTGCTTGAGGGAGTATCCAGTACTGCTTGAGGCAGTATCCAGCACTGCTTGAGGGAGTATCCAGCACTGCTTGAGGGAGTATCCACACTGCTTGTGGGAGTATCCAGCACTGCTTGAGGGAGTATCCAGCACTGCTTGTGGGAGTATCCAGCACTGCTTGAGGGAGTATCCAGCACTGCTTGAGGGAGTATCCACACTGCTTGAGGGAGTATCCAGCACTGCTTGAGGGAGTATCCAGCACTGCTTGAGGGAGTATCCAGCACTGCTTGAGGGAGTATCCAGCACTGCTTGAGGGAGTATCCAGCACTGCTTGAGGGAGTATCCAGCACTGCTTGAGGGAGTATCCAGTACTGCTTGAGGGAGTATCCAGCACTGCTTGAGGGAGTATCCAGCACTGCTTGTGGGAGTATCCAGCACTGCTTGAGGGAGTATCCAGCACTGCCTGTGGGAGTATCCACACTGCTTGAGGGAGCATCCAGCACTGCTTGTGGGAGTATTCAGCACTGCTGGTGGGAGTATCCAGCACTGCTTGAGGGAGTATCCAGCACTGCTTGAGGGAGTATCCAGCACTGCTTGTGGGAGTATCCAGCACTGCTTGAGGGAGTATCCAGTACTGCTTGTGGGAGTATCCACACTGCTTGAGGCAGTATCCACACTGCTTGTGGGAGTATCCTGCACTGCTTGTGGGAGTATCCACACTGCTTGAGGGAGTATCCAGCACTGCTTGAGGGAGTATCCACACTGCTTGAGGGAGTATCAAGCACTGCTTGTGGGAGTATCCAGCACTACTTGTGGGAGTATCCAGCACTGCTTGAGGGAGTATCAAGCACTGCTTGAGGGAGTATCCAGCACTCCTTGTGGGAGTATCCACACTGCTTGAGGGAGTATCCAGCACTGCTTGTGGGAGTATCCACACTGCTTGAGGCAGTATCCACACTGCTTGAGGGAGTATCCACACTGCTTGAGGGAGTATCCAGCACTGCTTGTGGAAGTATCCAGTACTGCTTGAGGGAGTATCCAGCACTGCTTGAGGGAGTATCCAGCACTGCTTGTGGGAGTATCCACACTGCTTGAGGCAGTATCCACACTGCTTGAGGGAGTATCCACACTGCTTGAGGGAGTATCCAACACTGCTTGAGGTAGTATCCAGCACTGCTTGAGGGAGTATCCAGCACTGCTTGAGGGAGTATCCAGTACTGCTTGAGGGAGTATCCTGCACTGCTTGAGGGAGTATCCAGCACTGCTTGTGGGAGTATCCAGCACTGCTTGTGGGAGTATCCAGCACTGCTTGAGGGAGTATCCAGCACTGCTTGAGGGAGTATCCAGCACTGCTTGAGGGAGTATCCAGCACTGCTTGAGGGAGTATCCAGCACTGCTTGAGGGAGTATCCAGCACTGCTTGAGGTAGTATCCAGCACTGCTTGAGGGAGTATCCAGCACTGCTTGAGGGAGTATCCAGCACTGCTTGAGGGAGTATCCAGCACTGTTTGAGGGAGTATCCAGCACTGCCTGTGGGAGTATCCACACTGCTTGAGGGAGTATCCAGCACTGCTTGAGGGAGCATCCAGTACTGCTTGAGGCAGTATCCAGCACTGCTTGAGGGAGTATCCAGCACTGCTTGAGGGAGTATCCACACTGCTTGTGGGAGTATCCAGCACTGCTTGAGGGAGTATCCAGCACTGCTTGTGGGAGTTTCCAGCACTGCTTGAGGGAGTATCCAGCACTGCTTGTGGGAGTATCCACACTGCTTGAGGGAGTATCCAGCACTGCTTGAGGGAGTATCCAGCACTGCTTGAGGGAGTATCCAGCACTGCTTGAGGGAGTATCCAGCACTGCTTGAGGGAGTATCCAGCACTGCTTGAGGGAGTATCCAGCACTGCTTGAGAGAGTATCCAGTACTGCTTGAGGGAGTATCCAGCACTGCTTGAGGGAGTATCCAGCACTGCTTGTGGGAGTATCCACACTGCTTGAGGGAGTATCCAGCACTGCTTGTGGGAGTATCCACACTGCTTGAGGGAGTATCCAGCACTGCTTGAGGGAGTATCCACACTGCTTGAGGGAGTATCCAGCAGTGCTTGTGGGAGTATCCAGCACTGCTTGAGGGAGTATCCAGCACTGCTTGAGGGAGTATCCAGCTCTGCTTGAGGGAGTATCCAGCACTGCTTGTGGGAATATCCAGCACGGCTTGTGGGAGTATCCAGCACTGCTTGTGGGAGTATCCAGCACTGCTTGAGGGAGTATCCAGCACTGCTTGTGGGAGTATCCAGCACTGCTTGAGGGAGTATCCAGCACTGCTTGAGGGAGTATCCAGCACTGCTTGAGGGAGTATCCAGCACTGCTTGAGGGAGTATCCAGCACTGCTTGAGGGAGTATCCAGCACTGCTTGAGGGAGTATCCAGTACTGCTTGAGGGAGTATCCAGCACTGCTTGAGGGAGTATCCAGCACTGCTTGTGGGAGTATCCAGCACTGCTTGTGGGAGTATCCAGGACTGCTTGTGGGAGTATCCAGCACTGCTTGTGGGAGTATCCAGCACTGCTTGTGGGAGTATCCAGCACTGCTTGAGGGAGTATCCAGCACTGCTTGTGGGAGTATCTACACTGCTTGTGGGAGTATCCAGCACTGCTTGTGGGAGTATCCAGCACTGCTTGAGGGAGTATCCAGCACTGCTTGAGGGAGTATCCAGCACTGCTTGAGGGAGTATCCAGCACTGCTTGAGGGAGTATCCAGCACTGCTTGAGGGAGTATCCAGCACTGCTTGAGGGAGTATCCAGCACTGCTTGAGGGAGTTTCTAGCACTGCTTGAGGGAGTATCCAGTACTGCTTGAGGGAGTATCCAGCACTGCTTGAGGGAGTATCCACACTGCTTGTGGGAGTATCCAGCACTGCATGAGGGAGTATCCAGCACTGCTTGTGGGAGTATCCAGCACTGCTTGAGGGAGTATCCAGCACTGCTTGTGGGAGTATCCACACTGCTTGAGGGAGTATCCAGCACTGCTTGAGGGAGTATCCAGCACTGCTTGAGGGAGTATCCAGCACTGCTTGAGGGAGTATCCAGCACTGCTTGAAGGAGTATCCAGCACTGCTTGAGGGAGTATCCAGCACTGCTTGAGGGAGTATCCAGTACTGCTTGAGGGAGTATCCAGCACTGCTTGAGGGAGTATACAGCACTGCTTGAGGGAGTATCCAGCACTGCTTGTGGGAGTATCCAGCACTGCTTGAGGGAGTATTCAGCACTGCTTGAGGGAGTATCCAGTATTGCTTGAGGCAGTATCCAGCACTGCTTGAGGGAGTATCCAGCACTGCTTGAGGGAGTATCCACACTGCTTGTGGGAGTATCCAGCACTGCTTGAGGGAGTATCCAGCACTGCTTGTGGGAGTATCCAGCACTGCTTGAGGGAGTATCCAGCACTGCTTGTGGGAGTATTCACACTGCTTGAGGGAGTATCCAGCACTGCTTGTGGGAGTATTCAGTACTGCTTGAGGCAGTATCCACACTGATTGAGGGAGTATCCACACTGCTTGAGGGAGTATCCAGCACTGCTTGAGGGAGTATCCAGCACTGCTTGAGGGAGTATCCAGCACTGCTTGTGGGAGTATCCAGCACTGCTTGTGGGAGTATCCACACTGCTTGAGGGAGTATCCAGCACTGCTTGTGGGAGTATCCACACTGCTTGAGGGAGTATCCAGCACTGCTTGAGGGAGTATCCACACTGCTTGAGGGAGTATCCAGCACTGCTTGTGGGAGTATCCAGCACTGCTTGAGGGAGTATACAGCACTGCTTGAGGGAGTATCCAGCACTGCTTGAGGGAGTATCCGGCACTGCTTGTGGGAATATCCAGCACTGCTTGTGGGAGTATCCAGCACTGCTTATGGGAGTATCCAGCACTGCTTGAGGGAGTATCCAGCACTGCTTGTGGGAGTATCCAGCACTGCTTGAGGGAGTATCCCGCACTGCTTGAGGGAGTATCCAGCACTGCTTGAGGGAGTATCCAGCACTGCTTGAGGGAGTATCCAGCACTGCTTGAAGGAGTATCCAGCACTGCTTGAGGGAGTATCCAGTACTGCTTGAGGGAGTATCCAGCACTGCTTGAGGGAGTATCCAGCACTGCTTGTGGGAGTATCCAGCACTGCTTGTGGGAGTATCCAGCACTGCTTGTGGGAGTATCCAGCACTGCTTGTGGGAGTATCCAGCACTGCTTGTGGGAGTATCCAGAACTGCTTGAGGGAGTATCCAGCACTGCTTGTGGGAGTATCTACACTGCTTGTGGGAGTATCCAGCACTGCTTGTGGGAGTATCCAGCACTGCTTGAGGGAGTATCCAGCACTGCTTGAGGGAGTATCCAGCACTGCTTGAGGGAGTATCCAGCACAGCTTGAGGGAGTATCCACACTGCTTGAGGGAGTATCCACACTGCTTGAGGGAGTATCCACACTGCTTGAGGGAGTATCCAGCACAGCTTGAGGGAGTATCCACACTGCTTGAGGGAGTATCCACACTGCTTGAGGGAGTATCCACACTGCTTGAGGGAGTATCCACACTGCTTGAGGGAGTATCCAGCACAGCTTGAGGGAGTATCCACACTGCTTGAGGGAGTATCCAGCACTGCTTGAGGGAGTATCCACACAGCTTGAGGGAGTATCCACACTGCTTGAGGGAGTATCCACACTGCTTGAGGGAGTATCCAGCACTGCTTGAGGGAGTATCCAGCACTGCTTGAGGGAGTATCCATAGCACTGCTTGAGGGAGTATCCACACTGCTTGAGGGAGTATCCAGCACAGCTTGAGGGAGTATCCAGCAATGCTTGAGGGAGTATCCAGCACTGCTTGAGGGAGTATCCAGCACAGCTTGAGGGAGTATCCACACTGCTTGAGGGAGTATCCACACTGCTTGAGGGAGTATCCACACTGCTTGAGGGAGTATCCACACTGCTTGAGGGAGTATCCACACTGCTTGAGGGAGTATCCACACTGCTTGAGGGAGTATCCACACTGCTTGAGGGAGTATCCAGCACAGCTTGAGGGAGTATCCACACTGCTTGAGGGAGTATCCACACTGCTTGAGGGAGTATCCACACTGCTTGAGGGAGTATCCACACTGCTTGAGGGAGTATCCAGCACAGCTTGAGGGAGTATCCACACTGCTTGAGGGAGTATCCACACTGCTTGAGGGAGTATCCACACTGCTTGAGGGAGTATCCACACTGCTTGAGGGAGTATCCACACTGCTTGAGGGAGTATCCAGCACTGCTTGAGGGAGTATCCACACTGCTTGAGGGAGTATCCACACTGCTTGAGGGAGTATCCACACTGCTTGAGGGAGTATCCACACTGCTTGAGGGAGTATCCACACTGCTTGAGGGAGTATCCACACTGATTGAGGGAGTATCCACACTGCTTGAGTTACATCTTCACTTCACACAGTCCTCATCACAGGTTCGCGGCTAGAGTAGGGTAGTGTTACAGTGATGGAAATATGAAGTGAGGAGCGTTACAGTGAAGAGGATGGTCATGTGTAGTGTAGCTCCTACTACTACATCACTGTAACCAGCTACACCCGACTATAGCCGCGAACCCTACCAACATCCATCATCACTTCCTTCTCTCTCCATCACCATCTTTCTTCTCCGTCATCACCATCCTTTATCGTGTATGTGTGTGTGTGTGTACTCACCTAGTTGTGTTTGCAGGAGTTGAGCTCTGGCTCATTGGTTCCGCCTCTCAACTGTCAATCAACTGGTGTACAGATTCCTGAGCCTACTGGGCTCTATCATATCTACATTTGAAACTGTGTATGGAGTCAGCCTCCACCACATTATTACTTAATGCATTTCTCTGACACTGAAAAAATTCATTCTACTGTCTCCATGGCTCATTTGGGGCGTGTGTGTGTGTGTGTACTCACCTAGTTGTGCTTGGGTGGGGGGGTTGAGCTCTGGCTCTTTGATCCCGCCTCTCAACTGTGACATTCCTGAGCCTATTCTGCTCTATCATATCTACATTTGATACTGGGATGGAATCTGCCTCCACTATACAGAGTGTGTGTGTGTGTGTGTGTGTGTGTGTTTGTGTGTGTGTGTGTGTGTGTGTGTGTGTGTGTGTGTGTGTGTGTGTGTGTGTGTGTGTGTGTGTGTGTGTGTGTGTGTATTACCAATAGGAAGATTTTTTTTTGCAATGCCAAAGCAAAGATGATGCAATGTGGTATTTGAAATAGGAATAAATTATTTAAAACCTAATATCCAAGTGGATGGGCACCATTCCTTTCCCCGACCCATCCCAATCCTTATCCTGATCCCTTCCCAGTGGTATATAGTCGTAATGACTGGGCGCTTCCCCCTAATAGTTCCCTTTTCTACCAAACCTAAAAATAACTAGACCTTATTTGATTTTGAGAAACTGAATGTCACGCGTCATTAGACAATTTGCAATAAGTTCTAAACTTGTGTCAAAATAAAAACTCACACTTGTCAGGGATGATAAAGAAGGGTTGAGGAGTGTAGGGGAGAGGTGTGAGGGTAGAGCAGCTGCTCCGGCCTCACTGACGCTCCATATTACCACACTCCCAGCTAATCATATCTTATCAGACAACGTCTAACTCATGAAGAGCGCGCGCGCGCACACACACACACACACACACACACACACACACATACAGTCCACACACACATACCGCACACACACACACACATACAACACACACACACATACACACACACACACACACACACACACACACACACACACACACACACACACACACACACACACACACACACACACAGACACACACCCTAACACCTTCCCCCATCTCCCTCTTCCCCTCTTCTACCCCAAAACCCCCACCTACCCCCGATTCCCCCCTAACTAATATACCCTCTCTTCCACTCCCAGCACCCATGCTCCATTCTCATCTCAGCTCTCCGCCCTCAGTATCCCTCTCCCCCCCAACCTCTCAACCTCTATCTGACTCTCAGTCTCACTCTATTTCTCAGCCCCCTATGCTATTCAGACCCCTAACTTTCAGACCCATTATGCCCTTCCTACCCCCCTAGATGCCCAGACCCCATTCGCCTACCAGGCACTCCCAGGCACCCCCCTAGCACCCCCCCACTCACCCCCACAGCCCCCACGTGCCCCCCAGACACCCCCCAGTTCCCCCCAGACCCCTGGTGAAAGGGGGAACTCTGACACCCGAGTTTCCAAGAAGAGTCTCAAGGTTTGGTACACCAATGCTGATGGGGTAGCCAATAAAGCAGAAGAGATAAAAGAAAGAGTTAGTGAGGCAGACCCAGACATAGTGGCAATAGTGGAAACTAAAATAAATGGTATGATCTCGGATGCAATCTTTCCAGAGGGGTACCAGGTGATAAGAAAAGAAAGGACACAGAGACAGGGAGGAGGAGTGGCACTACTAATAAAGCGGAAATGGAAGTTTGATGAGCTGGAAAATCCGGGTACCGATGAAAGCACAAGCTTCATACATGGAACTCTGACAGTGGATGGGAAGAAGATTGTAATCTTGATACTCTACAATCCCCCACCAAACAGTAGAAGGCCCAGGCAGGAGTACGAGGACAGCAACAAGACATGTATGGATGAACTGCAGAGGGCAGCAACTTTAGCGCATAGAATGAGAGCGAAGCTGCTGGTCATGGGGGACCTAAATCACGGAGAGATAGATTGGGAAACAAGGAATCCCCATGGCGGGGAAGAGACCTGGGGAGCGAAGCTGGTAGACGTTATTGACAGGAATTTCCTAACACAGCATGTGGAAGAAGATACTAGGGAAAGAGGAGGGGATACGCCCAGCCTATTAGATCTCATTATCACTCAGAATGTAGAAGACATCGAGCAGTTGGAACATGAAATACCACTAGGAGCTAGTGACCATTGTGTCCTAGTCTTTGACTACATGATGGAGTTTAAAATTGTGACCAAAGGACAAGAGGTCCGGGAAAGGAGACTTGATTACAGAAAAGGGGACTACAGAAGGATAAGGGACTACCTGGGAGAAGTGCAGTGGGAGGAAGAACTTAGAGGAAAAACAGTGCAAGGTATGATGAACCAAGTCATATTGAAATGCAAGGAGGCTGAAGATAGATTTATTCCAACAATAAAGGAAAAAAGCAGGAGGGAATATAATAACCCATGGTTTAATAGACAGTGTCAGGAAGCAAAGGTGAGAAGCAGGAGGGAGTGGAGGAAGTACAGAAGACAAAGGACAGAGGACAACAGGATTAGATGTAACAGAGCTAGGAATGATTACATTAACATAAGACGAGTGTCGGAAAGAAATTATGAGAATGATATTGCAGTCAAAGCGAAAAAGCAACCAAAATTACTACATAGCCATATAAGAAGGAAGATGTCGGTAAATGACCAAGTGACAAGACTGAGGAAAACAGAAGGGGCATATACAGAAAGCGACAAGGAAATCTGCGAGGTACTGAATGCAAAATTCCATGGAGTGTTTACAACCGAGCCTGAGCAGCTCCCTTTGTTAGAAGAGATTACCCAAGATGAAAGACTATCAGATATAGAGGTGACAGCAGAGGATGTAATGAAACAGTTGACAACACTGGATGCAAATAAAGCTGTTGGACCAGACAAAGTATCACCGTGGATACTTAAAGAGGCAGCGCAGGCTCTCAGCGTGCCTCTGGCAATGATCTTTAATGAGTCACTTATGTCGGGAGAATTGCCCAGTTGCTGGAAGGAGGCAAATGTCGTACCGATTTTCAAAAAAGGTGATAGGGAGGAGGCACTTAACTACAGACCCGTATCACTGACAAGCATCCCCTGCAAAATACTTGAAAGAATAATTAGGCTAAGACTTGTTGAACACCTGGAGAGCATTGGGTTTGTAAACAAGCACCAACATGGGTTCTGGACAGGGAAATCATGCCTAACAAACCTTTTAGAATTCTATGATAAAGAAACAAGGATAAGGCAGGACAGAGAAGGCTGGGCAGACTGCATATTTCTTGACTGCCAAAAGGCCTTTGATACGGTACCGCACATGAGACTGCTATACAAACTTGAGAGGCAGGCAGGAGTAAGCGGAAAGGCCCTAGTATGGGTGAAGAACTACCTAACAGGAAGGAGCCAGAGGGTAATGGTAAGGGGCGAAAAGTCGGACTGGCGAACAGTAACAAGTGGAGTACCTCAAGGATCGGTGCTGGGACCAATCCTCTTTCTAATTTACGTAAATGATATGTTTACAGGAGTGGAATCATACATGTCAATGTTTGCAGATGACGCAAAATTAATGAGAAGAGTTGTGACAGACGAGGATTGTAGGATCCTCCAAGAGGACTTAAACAGGCTGCAGAGATGGTCAGGGAAATGGCTACTGGAGTTTAACACCAGTAAATGTAAAGTTATGGAAATGGGATCAGGTGACAGGAGACCAAAGGGACAGTACACAATGAAGGGGAACAGCCTACCTGTAACGATTCGAGAAAGAGACCTGGGAGTGGATGTGACACCTAATCTAACTCCTGAGGCACATATAAATAGGATAACGACAGCAGCGTACTCTACACTGGCGAAAATTAGAACTTCATTCAGAAACCTAAATGAGGAAACTTTTAGGGCACTTTACACTGCCTACGTGAGACCCGTCTTAGAGTATGCCGCGCCATCATGGAGCCCCCACCTGAAGAAACACATAAAGAAACTGGAGAAGGTTCAGAGGTTTGCGACGAGGCTTGTCCCAGAGTTACGAGGGATGGGATATGAAGAGCGGCTGAAGGAACTGAACCTAACGACACTAGAGAAAAGAAGGGAGAGAGGAGATATGATAGGGACATATAAAATACTCAGGGGAATTGATAAAGTGGAAATAGATGAAATGTTCACACGTAATAATAACAGAACGAGGGGACATGGGTGGAAACTGGAAACTCAGATGAGTCACAGAGATGTTAGGAAGTTTTCTTTTAGCGTGAGAGTAGTAGAAAAATGGAATGCACTTGGGGAACAGGTTGTGGAAGCAAATACTATTCATACTTTTAAAACTAGGTATGATAGGGAAATGGGACAGGAGTCATTGCTGTAAACAACCGATAGCTAGAAAGGCGGGATCCAAGAGTCAATGCTCGATCCTGCAAGCACATATAGGTGAGTACATATAGGTGAGTACACACACACACACACACACACACAGGGGAAATTATGAGGAGATGAGAAGCTTCCAAAGGGAAATACCTTGGGACACAGTCCTCGGAGCTAAGTCTGTTCAAGATATGATGGACTATGTCACCCAAAAGTGTCAGGAGGCAGTAAGCAGATACATCCCGGCCCAAAGGGAAAAATCCGAGAAGCAACAGAAGAATCCATGGTATAATAGGGCATGTATGGAAGCAAAGAAACTGAACAAAAGGGCGTGGAGGAACTTCCGGAATAACAGAACACCAGAAAGCAGAAAGAGATACCAGAGAACCAGGAATGAGTACGTCAGGGTGAGAAGAGAAGCAGAGAAAAGTTATGAAAATGATATAGCAAACAAAGCCAAGACCGAACCAAAGCTACTCCACAGTCACATCAGAAGGAAAACAACAGTGAAAGAACAGGTATTGAAACTTAGAACAGGCGACGACAGGTATACAGAGAATGACAAAGAGGTGTGTGATGAACTCAACAAGAAGTTCCAAGAGGTCTTCACAACAGAACAAGGTGAGGTCACTGTGCTAGGAGAAAGGGAAGTAAACCAGGCGGCCTTGGAAGAGTTTGAAATTACGAGAGAGGAGGTCAAGAGACACCTGCTGGACCTGGATGTTAGAAAGGCTGTTGGTCCAGACGGGATCTCACCATGGGTACTGAAAGAGTGTGCAGAGGCACTTTGCTTGCCACTCTCCATAGTGTATAGTAGGTCACTGGAGACGGGAGACCTACCAGAAATATGGAAGATGGCGAATATGGTCCCAATATACAAAAAGGGCGACAGGCAAGAGGCACTGAACTACAGGCCAGTATCCTTGACTTGTATATCATGCAAGGTGATGGAGAAGATCGTGAGAAAAAACCTGGTAGCACATCTGGAGAGAAGGGACTTCGTGACAAATCGACAACATGGGTTCAGGGAGGGTAAATCTTGCCTGACTGGCTTAATAGAATTCTATGACCAGGTAACACAGATTAAGCAAGAAAGAGAGGGCTGGGCGGACTGCATTTTCTTGGATTGTCGGAAAGCCTTTGACACAGTACCGCATAAAAGGATGGTACATAAGCTGGAGAGACAGGCAGGTGTAGCTGGTAAGGTGCTCCAGTGGATAAGGGAGTACCTAAGCAATTGGAAGCAGAGAGTTACGGTGAGGAGTGAGACCTCCGATTGGCGTGAAGTCACCAGTGGAGTTCCACAGGGCTCTGTACTCTATCCTATCTTGTTTCTGATATATGTAAATGATCTCCCGGAGGGTATAGATTCATTTCTCTCAATGTTTGTGGACGATGCCAAAATTATGAGAAGGATTAAGACAAAAGAGGACTGTTTGAGGCTTCAAGAAGACCTAGACAAACTGCAGGAATGGTTGAACAAGTGGTTGTTAGAGTATAACCCAACCAAATGTAATATAATAAAGATAGGTGTAGGGAGCAGGAGGCCAAATACAAGGTATCATCTGGGAGAGGAAATTCTTCAGGAGTCAGAGAAAGAAAAAGACTTGGGAGTTGATATCACGCCAGACCTGTCTCCTGCAGCACATATCAAGAGGATAACATCAGCGGCATATGCCAGGCTGACCAACATACGAACGGCATTCAGAAATTTGTGTAAAGAATCATTCAGAACTTTGTATACCACATATGTCAGGCCAATCCTGGAGTATGCAGCCCCAGCATGGAGTCCATATCTAGTTAAGGATAAGACTAAACTGGAAAAGTTTCAAAGATTTGCCACCAGACTAGTACCTGAGTTGAGAGATATGAGCTATGAGGAGAGACTACGGGAATTAAACCTCACTTCGCTGGAAGACAGAAGAGTTAGGGGGGACATGATCACCACATTCAAGATTCTCAAGGGAAATGATAGGGTAGATAAAGACAGGCTATTTAACACAAGGGGCACACGCACAAGGGGACACAGGTGGAAACTGAGCGCCCAAATGAGCCACAGAGATATTAGAAAGAACTTTTTTAGTGTCAGAGTGGTTGACAAATGGAATGCATTAGGAAGTGATGTGGTGGAGGCTGACTCCATACACAGTTTCAAGTGTAGATATGATAGAGCCCAATAGGCTCAGGAATCTGTACACCTGTTGATTGACGGTTGAGAGGCGGGACCAAAGAGCCAGAGCTCAACCCCCGCTAGCACAACTAGGTGAGTACAATTAGGTGAGTACACACGACTCTTGAGTCAGCCTTGATAGGGAGCAGACGTGTTGGGTCAGCGGTCCGCACATACCTAGGGAATAATAGGGGTCAAGGGAGGGGGTGCACTGTACACTGTGCAGTGAGAATCGGGACAGTGTAAATCGAACAGTGGCATTGTAATGCAACACATTGATCACATCACGTGGTGAAATATCTTAGTGAATTTAGAGAAGATAGCTAGTGAGACTTCTTGAGGCAGCATCAGTCGCATCAGCCGGGACCCACGTGGAGACCTAAAGACCTCACAGGATAACGACGACACGCCGTGTATTCACCAAGAGTGCTTGTGGGGGGCTGGCTGGTAAGTGTCTCTCATAAGTCTCCAACAGTGTGCAAGGTTTATATAACATCATAGCATAGACATTACTGCATTCCATTCATTAATACAATCGTAAGAGGTAGACAAGTAACAAGGAAAGCAACTGTGAGCTCACTGGGAACCCAGATAAGCCGCTTATCTCCAACTGTAGTCTGAAGACAACACCTCAACCACCTCCTCTTAACCCCCATCTCACTCTCCCAACACCCCCCCCCCCCCCCACCACTGACTATACATACACACACACAAACACATACATTATCCCCTCCCCCCCCCTTTTCTCTCTTCTTCTGTAGCATACCAGATATCCCCCCCCCCCCTACCCCCAAAACCCTCCCACACTGTGGGACCCCATCCATCTCCCTCACCCACCACCTGACCACCTGACCTGAAGTGACCATCTCTGCCCCAATCCCATACAATCTCTCTCCTCCCACCCCCCTCCCTCTCTTTCTCTCTCTTGTCCTCTCTGTTCTGTTCTCTCTCTCTCTCTGTCTCTCTCGCTCTCTCTCGCTCTCTCTCTCTCTCTCTCTCTCTGCCCCCACACAGGGAGGGTATGGGGGTATGGAGAGAAGAGGGACATAGAGGATATGGGATGAGGGGAGGATGGAGGATATTGAGGGTATGGGAAGAAAAGGGAAGGAGGACAGGGTGGAAAGGGAAAGGGGGGAGGGGGGATATGGTGGGAATGAGGGAGGGGTGACAGGATATGTATGGGGGTGAGGTGGGAGGGAGGATTGATTGAGCATCTGAGTGGAGGCAGGGAGGGTGAGAGGTAGGGAGGGTTTCTATGTGGAAAAGGGTGGTGGTGTTGCCCTCTCCTCTGGTGTTGCTGGAATGCTGGTTGTGGGTTCCCCTTTCGGAACTGGGAATGTTGTGTTGGGGCTGTGCTTTCCTGGTTTTCTCCTCTCACCTTGTGCTTCTTCCTTGTCTCTGCCGCCATGACTCTTTCCTCCTTTGTCATGTCCCTCTGGAGGAATACTTTTTTTAATCTTCCACATATTGCAGATGGCTCTTCCTTTCTAGAACATCCTCCTTCAAGGTCTCATTTGAAAACACAATCTTTATCAGGCGGTCTGTACCTTTGTTGTACCAGCCCAACCTGAAAATCTTCAAAAAAAATTTTCAGCCCCCTCCATCTTTAACATTTTTAGTAATCCATTCACTTCCTCTCTGTCCTCACTATTCCACTCTTGCCTATTAGAGCCTTCCCGTTCTTTGATGCCCACAGCTACCACTGATCTTTTTAATTCCAGCAGCTGACTGGTGCACATTTTTTTTTTTTTTTTTTTTTTTTTTTTTTTTTTTTTTGATATATATACAAGAGTTGTTACATTCATGTACAGCCACTAGTACGCGTAGCGTTTCGGGCAGGTCCCTGGAATACGATCCCCTGCCGCGAAGAATCGTTTTTTCATCCAAGTACACATTTTACTGTTGCGTTAAACAGAGGCTACAGTTAAGGAATTGCGCCCAGTAAATCCTCCCCGGCCAGGATACGAACCCATGACATAGCGCTCGCGGAACGCCAGGCGAGTGTCTTACCACTACACCACGGAGACATTGCTGCTTCCAGTGAGGTAGCTGCTTACATGGCTACCTCCTTCACAGTGGCCATTGCTTCTGAGTTCTTTTTCAGTATTTCTGCCAAAGTTTCAAGTTCCAAGGCATTTCCTTCCAATGCACCATTTCCATCTTCCCTTAGGATGATTATCTGATGCTCAGACTCATTATTTTTTTGTGAGGGATTTTATCTCCTCCTTTGCTGCTGTCAGCTCACTCTGCAGGTTATTGTGTTCTTAATTTCATGCATCTTCTTCCTCATTTCCTCCCAAATATGGGATAACATTTCCTTTATTAGGTCATTTTTCCCTGTGCCCTTGGTGTGTCCCCGTGCCATTTCAGGGTTAGCCAGAGGGGCATAGAGGAAGAGAGAGAGAGAATGGGAGTGAGAGAGGGAGGGAAAAAGAGAGGGAGGGAAAAAAGAGAGAGAGAGAGAGAGAGAGAGAGAGAGAGAGAGAGAGAGAGAGAGAGAGAGAGAGAGAGAGAGAGAGAGAGAGAGAGAGAGAGAGAGAGAGAGAGAGAGAGAGCGAGGGAGAGGGAAGGTGAGAGAGAGGGAAGTCCAAATAGAAAGTGGGGTGAGGGGAGGAGAGAGAGGGGAAGTAGCACAAGTTGTGTGTGTGTGTGTGTGTAATGGATGGGTGGGGGCGATCATGCCCTTCTCACAGAGGTGAGAACGTTGAAGTGTTGGGTATATGAGTGTGTGTGTGTGTGTGTGTGTGTGTGTGTGTGTGTGTGTGTGTGTGTGTGTGTGTGTGTGTGTGTGTGTGTGTGTGTGTGTGTGTGTGTGTGGGAGTGGTGTATGGTGAGAAAGGGGGGTGAGTTTAGTGGGTTTGTGTTTGAGTGTGTGCATGTGTATGATTGCGAAGGCATGCGTGGTTTTGTGTGTGTGTGTGTGTGTACTCACCTAATTGTGCTTGCGGGGGCTGAGCTCTGGCTCTTGGGTCCCGCCTCTCAACTGTCAATCAACAGGTTGTGTGTGTGTACTCACCTAATTCTGCTTGCGGGGGTTGAGCTTTGGCTCTTTGGTCCCGCCTCTCAACCGTCAATCAACTGGTGTACAGATTCCTGAGCCTACTGGGCTCTATCATATCTACATTTGAAACTGTGTATGGAGTCAGCCTCCACCACATCACTTCCTAGTGCATTCCATTTACTAACTACTCTGACATTGAAAAAGTTCTTTCTAACGTCTCTGTGGCTCATTTGGGTACTCAGCTTCCACCTGTGTCCCCTTGTTCGCGTCCCACCAGTGTTCAATAGTTCATCCTTGTTTACCCGGTCGATTCCCCTGAGGATTTTGTAGGTTGTGATCATGTCCCCCCTAACTCTTCTGTCTTCCAGTGTCGTAAGGTGCATTTCCGAAGCCTTTCCTCATAACTCATGCCACTTAGTTCTGGGACTAGTCTAGTAGCATACCTTTGGACTTTTTCCAGCTTGGTCTTGTGCTTGACAAGGTACGGGCTCCATGCTGGGGCCGCATACTCCAGGATTGATCTCACATATGTGGTGTACAAGATTCTGAATGATTCCTTACACAGGTTCCTGAACGCCGTTCTGATGTTAGCCAGCCTCGCATATGCCGCAGACGTTATTCTCTTTATGTGGGCTTCTGGAGACAGGTTTGGTGTGATATCAACTCCTAGATCTTTCTCTCTGTCTGTTTCATTAAGTACTTCATCTCCTATTCTGTATCCTGTGCCTGGCCTCCTGTTTCCACTGCCTAGTTTCATTACTTTGCATTTACTCGGGTTGAACTTCAACTTGTTGGACCATTCACTCAGTCTATCCAGGTCATCTTGTAGCCTCCTACTATCATCCTCTGTTTCAATCCTCCTCATAATTTTTGCATCGTCGGCAAACATTGAGAGGAACGAATCTATACCCTCTGGGAGATCATTTACATATACCAGAAACAGTATAGGTCCAAGGACTGACCCCTGCGGGACTCCACTTGTGACGTCTCGCCAATCTGAGACCTCACCCCTCACACAGACTCGTTGTCTCCTGTTGCTTAGGTACTCCTCTATCCACCGGAGTACCTTCCCTTTCACTCCAGCCTGCATCTCCAACTTTCGCACTAGCCTCTTGTGTGGCACTGTATCAAAGGCTTTCTGACAATCCAAAAATATGCAGTCTGCCCACCCTTCTCTTTCTTGCCTTATTTTTGTTGCCTGGTCGTAGAATTCAAGTGACCCTGTGAGGCAGGACCTGCCATCCCTGAACCCATGTTGATGCTGTGTTACAAAGTTCCTTCGCTCCAGATGCTCCACTAGTTTTTTTCGCACAATCTTCTCCATCAGCTCGCATGGTATGCAGGTTAGGGACACTGGCCTGTAGTTTAGTGCCTCCTGTCTATCCCCTTTCTTGTATATCGGGACTACGTTAGCTGCTTTCCAAATATCTGGCAGTTTCCCTGTTGCCAGTGATTTGTTATACACTATGGAGAGTGGTAGGCACAGTTCTCTTGCTCCTTCCTTTAGAACCCAAGGGGAGATTCCATCTGGGCCTATAGCCTTCGTCACATCTAACTCTAGTAAACACTTCCTTACTTCCCCACTGGTAATCTCAAACTCTTCCAGTGGTTCCTGGTCAGCTATTCCCTCACTTACCTCTGGAATTTCTCCTTGCTCTAAGGTTAAGACCTCCTGGAATTTCTTATTCAATTCCTCACACACTTCCTTGTCATTTGTAGTGAATCCTTCCGCCCCTATCCTTAATTTCATAACCTGTTCCTTTACTGTTGTTTTTCTCCTAATGTGGCTATGCAACAATTTAGGCTGAGTCTTTGCCTTGCTTGCGATGTCATTTTCGTATTGTCTTTCTGCCTCTCTTCTCATCCTGACATATTCATTCCTGGCATTCTGGTATCTTTCTCTGCTCTTCAGTGTCCTGTTATTCCTATAGTTTCTCCATGCCCTTTTACTTTACTGCTTAGCTAGCCTACATCTCTGATTAAACCATGGGTTTCTCATTTTCATTTCTCTGTTTTCCTTTTGGACTGGGACAAACTTGTTTGCTGCGTCCTTGCACTTCTGCGTGATGTAATCCATCATATCTTGGGCCGTCTTTCCCCTGAGCTCTGTTTCCCATGCTATATCTGTTAGAAATTTTCTTATCCCCTCATAGTTTCCCTTTCGGTATGCTAACCTTTTGGTTTCGGTATCCCTCCTCGAGTTCAATAACCCTTCTTCAATCAAGTACTCAAACACCAGTACACTGTGGTCGCTCATTTCTACTGGGTCCTCAAAACCGATTTCTCTTATGTCGGAGTCGTTCAGAGTGAAGATTAGGTCGAGTCTCGCTGGTTCATCATTGCCTCTCATCCTTGTGGGTTCTCCGACATGCTGGGTTAAAAAGTTGCTTGTCACCACCTCCAATAGTTTGGCTCTCCACGTATCCTCGCCTCCATGCGGTTCCTTGTTCTCCCAGTCAATCCTTCCGTGATTGAAGTCGCCCATGATGAGCAGGTGGGATCTATTTCTACAGGCAGCAGAGGCTGCCCTCTCAATTATAGTGTTAACTGCCATGTTGTTGTTTTCATTCATGTGTGTGTGTGTGTGTGTGTGTGTGTGTGTGTGTGTGTGTGTGTGTGTGTGTGTGTGTGTGTGTGTGCGCGCGCCTTTATCTCACATCAAGAGGGGAAAGGAGGTGTGGAGGGAGACCTAGAGATTAACACAGTATCCAGTTCCCACGTGAGCTCACAAGTGAGGTTCCCTAAATGCCTCCTACTCTATCAAGATTACTATTATACTTTATTATTGAATGAGAATGCATTAGTCATTACGATATGATATTATATAAACCTGGCACACTGTTGTAGACGTCAGAGAGGAATTTGCCAGTCCTCAGAAGCACTTACCTCCCATACGCACAGCTAGGCAAGTTTCACGGCAGGTCTCTTCTCGTCCTGCGATGTGTTGCCTCTCCAATTCGGTTTCTTTACTCCATTTGTTCTATCGTTTGCGAGTTCACTATAGCACGTTGCACCCTGCTTGCTGCACATTGCGTGAGGCTAAATACTATGATCTAGCCTCTATATCACTGCAATGTCCCGACTTCTTGTACTCACCTAATTGTGCTTGCGAGGGTTGAGCTTTGGCTCTTTGGTCCCGCCTCACAACTGTCAATCAACTGGTGTACAGGTTCCTGAGCCTATTGGGCTCTATCATATCTACATATGAAACTGTGTATGGAGTCAGCCTCCACCACATCACTTCCTAGTGCATTCCATTTATTAACTATTCTGACACTGAAAAAAAAAAATTCTAACGTCTCTGTGGCTCATCTGGGTAATACGTTTCCACTTGTGTCCCCTTGTTCGTGTCCCACCCGTGCTGAAGAATTTGTCTTTGTCCACCCTGTCAATTCCCCTAAGAATTTTTGTAGGTGGTTATCATGTCTCCCCTTACTCTTCTGTTTTCCAGGGATGTGAGGTTCAGCTCCTTTAGCCTTTCCTCGTAGCTCATTCCTCTCAATTCCGGAACGAGCCTGATGGCATACCGCTGAATCTTCTCTAATTTTGTCTTGTGTTTAACTAGGTATGGTTTCTAGGCTGGAGTTGCATACTTCAGGATTGGTCTTACATATGTGGTATACAGGGTCTTGAACGATTCCTTACACAAGTTTCTAAAGGCAGTTCTTATGTTGGCCAGTCTAGCATATGCCGCTGATGATATTCTTTTGATGTGGGACTCTGGGGACAGGTTCGGTGTGATATCAACCCCCCAGATCTTAAACTTTCTAAAACCCCAGATCAACTTTCTCTCTATTTGACTCATGCAGGATTTCACCTCCCAGATGATACCCTGTGTTCAGCCTCCTGCTCCCTTCGCCTAATTTAATTACCTTACCCTTTCCTGAGTTGAACTTTAGCAGCCATTTTCTAGACCATTCCTCCAGTTTGTGCAGGTCATCCTGTAGTCTCTGTCTATCTTCATCCTTCTTGATTCTTCTCATAATTTTTACATCATCAGCAAACATTGCGAGGAATGAGTCTATACCTATATACCGGAAGATCATTCACATATATTAGAAACAGGATGGGTCCAAGTACTGAGCCCTGTGGGACTCCGCTGGTGACATCTCGCCGCTCTGATGTCTCCCCCCTCACTGTTACTCGTTGTTTCCTGTTGCTTAAGTACTCCCTTATCCACTGAAGTACCTTCCCTTTTACTCCTGTCTGTTGCTCTAACTTTTTTAACAGCCTTTTATGGGGTACTGTGTCAAAGGCTTTCTGGCAGTCCAGGAAAATGCAGTCGGCCCACCCTTCTCTTCCCTGCCAAATTTTTGTTGCCTGGTCATAGAATTCTATTAAACTTGGAGCCACGATTTACCATCCCTGAACCCATGTTGGTGGTGCGTTACAAAGTTATTTCCCTCCAGATGCTCTTGAGCCTTTTCCTCGCGATCTTCTCCATCACCTTGCATGGTATACAAGTTAGGGAAACTGGCCTGTAGTTCAGTGCTTCTTGCCTGTCACCCTTCTTGTATATTGGGACTACGTTAGCTGTCTTCCAACTATCTGGTAAGGCTCCTGTTTCCAGTGACCTGTTATACACCATAGAGAGTGGCACACTTAGTGCTTATGCACCTTCCTTTAGTATGCATGGTGAGATTCTGTCATGTCCAACAGCCTTTGTCGCATCCAGCTCCAGCAGACACCTTTTGACCTCATCTCTGGTGAGGTCAAATTCCTCCACACAAATTGTGTGTGTACTCACCTAATTGTACTTACCTAGTTGTGCTTGCGAGGGTTGAGCTCTGGCTCTTTGGTCCCGCCTCTCAACCGTCAATCAACAGGTGTACAGGTTCCTGAGTCTATTGGGCTCTATCATATCTACATTTGAAACTGTGTATGGAGTCAGCCTCCACCACATCACTTCCTAATGCATTCCATTTGTCAACCACTCTGACACTAAAAAAGTTATTTCTAATATCTCTGTGGTTCATTTGGGCACTCAGTTTCCACCTGTGTCCCCTAGTGCGTGTTCCCCCTTGTGTTAAATAACCTGTCTTTATCTACCCTATCAATTCCCTTGAGAATCTTGAATGTGGTGATCATGTCCCCCCTAACTCTTCTGTCTTCCAGCGAAGTGAGGTTTAATTCCCGTAGTCTCTCCTCGTAGCTCATACCTCACTGCTCGGGTACTAGTCTGGTGGCAAACCTTTGAACCTTTTCCAGTTTGGTCTTATCCTTGACTAGATACGGACTCCATGCTGGGGCTGCATACTCCAGGATTGGCCTGACATATGTGGTATACAAAGTTCTGAATGATTCCTTACACAAATTTCTGAATGCCGTTCTTATGTTGGCTGTCTGGCATATGCCGCTGATGTTATCCTCTTGATATGGGCTGCAGGGCACAGGTCTGGTGTGATGTCAACCCTCAAGTCTTTTTCTCTCTCTGACTCTTGAAGAATTTCATCTCCCAGATGATACCTTGTATCTGGCCTCCTGCTCCCTATGCCTATCTTCATTACATAACATTTACATTGGTTAAACTCTAACAACCATTTGTTCGACCATTCCTTCAGCTTGTCTAGGTCTTCTTGAAGCCTCAAACAGTCCTCTTCTGTTTTAATCCTTCTCATAATTTTAGCATCGTCCGCAAACATTGAGAGAAATGAATCTATGCCCTCCGGGAGATTATTTACATATATTAGAAACAAGATAGGACCGAGTACAGAGCCCTGTGGGACTCCACTGGTGACTTCACGCCAATCAGAGGTCTCACCCCTCACCGTAACTCTCTGCTTCCTATTGCTTAGGTACTCCCTTATCCACTGGAGCACCTTACCAGCTACACCTGCCTGTCTCTCCAGCTTATGTACCAGCCTCTTATGCGGTACTGTGTCAAAGGCTTTCCGACAATCCAAGAAAATGCAGTCCGCCCAGCCCTCTCTTTCTTGCTTATTCTGTGTCACCTGGTCGTAGAATTCTATTAAGCCCGTCAGGCAAGATTTACCCTCCCTGAACCCATGTTGTCGATTTGTCACGAAGTCCCTTCTCTCCAGATTTGTTACCAGGTTTTTTCTCACGATCTTCTCCATCATCTTGCATGCTATACAAGTCAAGGACACTGGCCTGTAGTTCAGTGCCTCTTGTCTGTCGCCCTTTTTGTATATTGGGACCACATTCGCCGTCTTCCATATTTCTGGTAGGTCTCCCGTCTCCGGTGACTTACTATACACTATGGAGAGTGGCAAGCAAAGTACCTTTGCACACTCTTTCAGTACCCATGGTGAGATCCCGTCTGGACCAACAGCCTTTCTAACATCCAGATCCAGCAGGTGTCTCTTGACCTCCTCTCTCATAATCTCGAACTCTTCCAAGGCCGCCTGGTTTACCTCCCTTTCTCCTAGCACAGTGACCTCACCTTGTTCTATTGTGAAGACCTCCTGGAACCTCTTGTTGTGTTCTTCACACACCTCTTTGTCCTTCTCTGTATACCTGTCCTCGCCTGTTCTAAGTTTCAATACCTGTTCTTTCACTGTTGTTTTCCTTCTGATGTGACTGTGGAGTAGCTTTGGTTCGGTCTTGGCTTTGTTTGCTATATCGTTTTCAAAACTTTTCTCTGCTTCTCTTCTCACCCTGGTGTACTCATTCTTGGTTCTCTGGTATCTCTCTCTGCTTTCTGGTGTTCTGTTATTCCGGAAGTTCCTCCACGCCCTTTTGTTCAGTTTCTTCGCTTCCATACATGCCCTATTATACCATGGATTTTTCTGTTGCTTCTCTGATTTTTTCCTTTGGGCCGGGATGAACCTGTTTACTGCCTTCTGACACTTTTGGGTGACATAGTCCATCATACCCTGTACAGACTTATCTCTGAGGTCTGTGTCCAGTGCCTTATTTCCCTTAGGAAACTTCTTATCTGTTCATAATTTCCCTTTCGATATGCCAGCCTTTTGATTCCTAGTTCTTTTTTGGGGGAGATAATTTCTAGCATACCAGGCACTCATAGTTCAATACACTGTGATCACTCGTTCCCAAGGGCGCTTCCAACTTAACTTCCCTTATATCCCACTCATTTAGGGTAAATATCAAATCAAGCATTGCTGGTTCATCTTCTTCTCTCATTCTTGTTGGGTCCTTGATATGCTGGCTTAGAAAGTTTCTTGTTGCCACGTCCAGCAGCTTAGCTCTCCATGTTTCTGGTCCTCCATGCGGGTCTCTGTTCTCCCAATCTATCTTCCCATGGTAGAAGTGTCACATATTTAGTAGTCCAGATCCATTCCTGCTAGCAACAGAAGCTGCTCTTTCTTTTATATTAATGGTGGCCATGTTTTTTCTATCATATCCCTGTCTGGGTCTTCTGTCATTTGGTGGTGGATTATATATGACTACGACTATAACTTTTTCCCTCCATTTGTTATGGTACCTGCTATGTAGTCACTGAAAACTTTCACAGCACTGAATAACCATCTTCTCAAAATCCCAGCCTTTTCTTACCAGCAGAGCTATACAACCACCACCTCTTCCTTCCCTCTCTTTCCTCATAACATAATAGTCCTGTGGGAACACTGCATTTGTTATCGTTTTCGTTAGTTTTTTTCTGCATTCCATTATTATGTCTATTATGTCTATTATGTCTATTATGTATATTATTGGCTATTATGTCTGGGTTTTCCTCTAGTACCCGTTCTCCAAGCTCATTTGCTTTATTTGTAATTCTATCTATGTTAGTGTACATTGCTTTGAGGCTTACTTTCTTCTGTTCCTTCTCAAATCGCCTCCTTGGTGAGTGTTCTGCTAGTGGGGGGAAGCTGTTCCATGGGTGTGAGGACCTGTGAGGTGGATAACAGGGTCTCAGAGGATACTGGGATGAGGGGCGGGGGATGCAGTGAAGGGGGAGGGACAGGGAGGGTATGGGGTGAAAGGGGAGGGAGGACAGGAAGGAATGGGGGGGGGGGGAAAGGGGGGACTCGGTGGGAGGGGGGAAGGGGGGACTCGATGGGAGGGGGGGAGGGGGGGACTCGGCAGAAGGGGGGGAGGGGTAGAGGGGTGGGGATTGGGTGTGACGGTAGGGAGATTTGGCTGAACATTTGAGTGGGGGCAGGGAGGGTTTGGGGTAGGGGGGTTTTCTATGCAGAGGAGGGTGGCGGGGTTGTCCTCCCCTCTGGTGTTACTGGGTTGCTGGTTGTGGGTTCCCCCCCCCCCTCGCCTCTGGGGTGTTCTGTTGGGAGCTGTGACTTCCTAGTTTTCCCCTCTCGCCCTGCGCCTCTTCCTTGCTTCTGCCGCCACGGATCTCTCCTCCCTCCTCATATCTCTCTGGAGGAATACATTTTTTAATTCTCCCACGTTGTGTGTGTGTGTGTGTGTGTGTGTGTGTGTGTGTGTGTGTGTGTGTGTGTGTGTGTGTGTGTGTGTGTGTGTGTGTGTGTGTGTGTATGTGTGTGTGTGTGTGTGTACTTACCTAGTTGGACATACCAAGTTGTGTTTGTGGGGGTTGAACACTGGCTCTTTGGTCCCACCTCTCAACCATCAATCAACATGTGTACAGGTTCCTGGGCCTATTGGGCTCTATCATATCTACACTTGAAACTGTGTATGGAGTCAGCCTCCACCACATCACTTCCCAATGCATTCCATTTGTCTACTACTCTGACACTGAAAAAATTATTTCTAATGTCTTTATGGCTCATTTGGGCGCTCAATTTCCACCTGTGTCCCCTAGTGCGTGTGCCCCTGTGTTAAATAGTTTGTCTTTATCTACCCTATCAATTCCTCTGAGAATCTTGCATGAGGTGATCATGTCCCCCCTAAGTCTTCTGCCTCCCAGTAACGTGAGGTTTAATTCTCATAGTCTCTCCTCGTAGCTCATACCGTTCAGTTTGGGTTCTAGTCTGTGTTGTGTGTGTGTACTCACCTAGTTGTACTCATCTAGTTGTGCTTGCGGGGGTTGAGCTCTGACTCTTTAGTCCCGCCTCTCAACCGTCAATCAACAGGTGTACAGGTTCCTGAGCATACTGGGCTCTATCATATCTACACTTGAAACTGTGTATGGAGTCAGCCTCCACCACATCACTTTCTAATGCATTCCATTTGTCAACCAATCTGACACTAATAAAGTTCTTTCTAATATCTCTGTGGCTCATTTGGGCACTCAGTTTCCACCTGTGTCCCCTAGTGTGTGTATGTTTACTAGTTGTGTTTACTAGTTGTGTTTTTGCGGGGGTTGAGCTTTGCTCTTTCGGCCCGCCTCTCAACTGTCAATCAACTGTTTACTAACTACTCTTTTTTTTTTTTTTTTTTCTTTCCTCACACCACACACACACACACACACCCCAGGAAGCAGGCCGTGACAGCTGACTAACTCCCAGGTACCTATTTACTGCTAGGTAACAGGGGCACTTAGGGTGAAAGAAACTTTGCCCATTTGTTTCTGCCTCGTGCGGGAATCGAACCCGCGCCACAGAATTACGAGTCCTGCGTGCTATCCACCAGGCTACGAGGCCCCCCGATCCACCAGGCTACGAGGCCCCCTTGTGTGTGTGTGTGTGTGTGTGTGTGTGTGTGTGTGTGTGTGTGTGTGTGTGTGTGTGTGTGTGTGTGTGTGTGTGTGTGTGTGTGTGTGTGTGTGTGTGTGTGAAAATTAGTAGTAGTTAGTAGCAGTTGAGTGACTGACAGTTGAGAGGCGGGCCGAAAGACCAGAGCTCAACCCCCGCAAGCACAACTAGGTGAATACACACGCACACCTTCAGGACCTTGTATACCACTTATGTCAAACCAATCCTGGAGGATGCAGTTCCAGCCTGGAGTCCATACTTAGTTACATACAAGACAAAGTTAAAGAAGGTTCAGAGGTATGCCACCAGACTTGTTCCAGAACTGAGAGGCACCAGCAACGAAAAAAAACACCTACAAAATTCTCAGGGGAATTGACAGGGTGGACAAAGACGAACTATTTAGCACTGGTGGAACACGAACAATGGGACACAGGTGGAAACTTAGTACCCATATGAGCCACAGGGACGTTAGAAAAAACGTTTTCAGTGTCAGAGTAGTTAACAAGTGGAATGCATTAGGCAGTAATGTGGTGGAGGCTAACTCCATACACAGTTTCAAATGTAGATATGATAGAGCCCAATAGGCTCAGGAACCTGTACACCAGTTGATAGGCGGGACCAAAGAGCCAAACCACCCACTCAAGCACAGAAGGCTAGAAAGCAGGGCATAAAGAGCTAGAGCTCCCGATTCCATGCAGACCATCAGTTCCCATTAGCCAGTGATAGGCCAACCCGTCCTCCTAATGGAACGTCGCATTTTGACGTGTACCATATTAACTGATGGTATACAAGTTTTGATGAGGAGTCAACGAAAGAGTCACTGTAGAGTCTCAGGAGAGTCACCGTAGAGTCTCAAGAGAGTCACCATAGAGTTTCAGTAGTCATCGTAGTCTCAAGAGTCACTGTAGCGTCTCAGGAGTTACTGTAGAGTCTCAAAAGAGTCTCCATAGAGTCTCTGGAGAATCACCATACAGTCTCAAAAGTCATCGTAAAGTCTCAGGAGAGGCACCATAGAGTCTCAGGAGAGTCACCGTAGAGTTTCAGAAGTCATTGTATGTTAATACTCAAATATTATGACGGTTGGGTCATACCCAATCACAGGCGAGTAGGCCTCTGACGTCATTCCCTTCAGAGCCGGCACTTGCCTCTCTCGAGGCAGGCCTCAGTATCTCACCAGACAAGAGTTAGGTAGGACCTCGGCTGGCCAGATATATAACTTGTTACCTTACTCAATAACCTGCTGAAGTGATCTACTGTGTATCCAGTTCATGTTCTTACAGATCACCAACCATTAATTCCTTTGTTCAAGAATAAGAATCCCATTGGAAAGTTTGCTAGATATTTGCTCACAATTCAAGAGTTTAATCCCACATTTGGTTATATTCCAGGAAAGCAAAATGTTGTAGCCGATGCGTTTTCTCAACACGTAGCTGCAATTCAGTTAAATTACCCAGCATTAGACGCTACAGTAGTCGAGACGGAATAGAGACAAGACTCCATATGGGCACCTGTCATTAAGTTTTTTACCAAGCAAGATAATCGCCCGATTCACAAACCTCCAGTACCATTGAAAGAGTTAGTGATGTTAGACAACTTACTGTAGTAAAGCTAGGGACAGCCCCGAGGAAATGTTAAATGTTCCAGCTGTCGTGGTGCCAACATCGTTAAAAATTATCCATGATGCTCCTGCAAGTGCACATCCAGGTAAGGATCGTACACTCCAACAAGGTCGATTTAAGTATTTTTGGCCAAAAATGGCTAAGGAGATTGCTCATTATGTTGACAGATGTTTAACCTCCTTACAGCACAAGGAACATGTAGCAGGACCTAATCGAATTCAGGTGTGCCCAGCAACTAAAGGTCTTTGGGAACGAGTATCAATAGATTTGTTGACAAATTTTGCAGAAACAGAAAAAGGGAACAAACATTTGCTTGTAATGGTTGATAATTTTTCATGGTATTGCGAACTAGTTTCTATCCTGAACAAAACAGCAGAAACTATAGCCAGTCCATTCCATGACCAAATAATTTGTAGATAACAGTAATCCTTTCAGATAATGGTCCAGAATTCAGTCATTTTTAACTAGCTTGTGTGATTTATAAAACATTAAAAAATGTAGTATTATGTAATATCACCCCAGCAAGTAATGGGTTAGCAGAGCATAATAACAAGAAAGTATTAGATGCCTTCAGAGTCACGTTGAATTTTGATAAATTTAGCCATAAATTTTTCCATTAATGTTTCTACAGGCGACACTCCTCACGCTATTCTTTATGGTACAGATAAGATCCTTCCTAATGAATTGATTAACTTACCCCCGACTCCTTTGTGTAATGTAGAGGATTTTGTTCATGTAAAGCATAGACAAATGCAACTAGTTTTCAAGAAAATATGAGAACTGTCCAAGGCTACAGCCGAGTTCACTCGAGCAAGGAATGCACGAGCTAAACCCAGTAAGATAACTATCGGTTCTGTAGTAATGGTACTTAACCAATACAGGTCTGGCCCTATGTACAAGTTAACTAAGAATTTTTGGGGTCCATATAAGCTTATCAAAGATAACAAGTACAGACTTAAGAATTTGTTAACCGGAGAGTATATAAATGAACATTTAGGCCACATGAAGTTAGCTAAATGACTGTTGACAAGACTGATGAGGAAGATGACAATGAACTTATCCAGACAGATTCTCCTATTGGGACACCACCTTCTGTGGTTGACAGACCACTGTGGTACAGCCACCCCATACTAGCACCTATAATCTTAGATCTAGACCTTTTGTTTCAACCGTGCACTCACCACATGTCCATTGGCTAGATGTTAACAAGGTTACCTCTCAAGATGATAGTTTGTCACATGCAGTTCCATCTGTTCCTGACCTTCAGTCAGAGCCAGAGTTGTATAGTGATCTGAATGATCTAGGCATAAATATCCGCAGAATTTATAATTAAGTGCACTCTGCAGTTATTCTGTTTTCTTTAGCAAAATTCACTTCCAGTATTTCTACCATATTTCCTATTATTACCATTATATTTATTGTATAATGAAGTTTTTTCTCAACTTTATTTTGTGTCATAAATCAGATGCCATTGTTAAGTCTACTGCCATTTGTATTTTTACAGTGTTTGTCATAAAGAGTTCATTAATGTTCTGGCGGCCACACTGAGGCCAGTGATTCCTGACTGCTATCACCAAGATGTTAGCCTTCTCGATCCAGGCCTTGTATATAGCCTGTAAATATATTGTACATTAAAAAAAAATTCTCCATGATCTAATCTTAACGTTCATTTGTGGTTGTTAGGTCAGAACTTTTGTTCCATTAATGGAGATAATTGTCTTTAGTTTTTTTTCCCAAGCACATGCCATTAACACATGTTAATAATTTTGTTTTAGGCAATACCTTGAGAAGTATTGTTCATATCTGTTACTTAGACATATATATGTTCTTAATGCTTGTGTTTAATTAAACCATTTTTACCATGATTTATCACCTATTATGTTCAAATGGTATTTTTGTGCACATGCTGAGAGATGTTAGTATCCCGCACACCTGATCTTCTTTTAATGTTTATTATGCAATTTCACATGTAAGCCATTATTGAATGACACCGAGGTCCTTTCAGTATCATTGTAGCTATATAGCTAGCCAGAGCGTGTCGACAAGGGACGTCGACTTGGTAGCTCGGAGTATTAACTCCGAGCGTAGTTAATACTCAAATATTATGACGGTTGGGTCATACCCAATCACAGGCGAGTAGGCCTCTGACGTCATTCCCTTCAGAGCCGGCATTTGCCTCTCTCGAGGCAGGCCTCAGTATCTCACCAGACAAGAGTTAGGTAGGACCTCGGCTGGCCAGATATATAACTTGTTACCTTACTCAGTAAACTGCTCAAGTGATCTACTGTGTATTATCTACAATCCTGCAACAGCCATACATCCAAGAAGGTAACGAATACTTAGTCTCAAGCAAGTCACCATAGAGTCTCAAGAGAGTCACCGTAGAGTCTCAGGCGAGTGTCTGTAGAGTCTCAGGAGACTCACTATAATGTCTCAGGAGAGTCACCGTATAGTCTCAGGAGTCACCGTAGAGTCTCAGCAGAGTCACCGTAGAGTCTCAAGTCACCGTAGAGTCTCAAGTCACCGTAGAGTCTCAAGTCACCGTAGAGTCTCAAGTCACCGTAGAGTCTCAAGTCACCGTAGAGTCTCAAGAGTCACCGCAGTCTTAAGATTCACTCAGGACTAGAATCTCAGGAGTCACTGTAGAGTCTCAGGAGAGTCACCATAGAGTCTCAGGAGAGTCAATGTAGAGTTTCAGGAGAGTTACCGTAGTCTCTCAGGGGAGTCAGAGTAGAGTCTCAGGAGTCACCGTAGAGTCCCAGGATTCACTGTAGAGTCTCAAGAGAGTCATCGTAGAGTCTCAGGAGTCTTTATAGTTACAAAAGAGTAGCCATAATCTCAGAAGAGTCACCATAGAGTCTCAGAAGAGTTACTGTAGAATCTCAGGAGAATCACTGTAGAGTTATTATTGAGTTCCCATAGAGTCAAAAAAGAGTCACAGTAGAGTCACTGTAGAGTTTCAGGAGTCACCAGAGTCACCATAGAGTCACCATGGATTCACTGTAGAATCACAAGAGAGTCACTGTATAGTCACAGGAGAGTCACTGTATAGTCACAGGAAATTCACTATAGAATCACCGAAACGTCACCATAGTGTCACCGTAGAATCACTGTAGAGTCACCATGAAGTCACTGTACTATAGAGTCGACTATAGAGTCTACAGCGACTATAGAGTCGCTGTAGAGTCACCATAGAGTCACGTTTACAGTCACCATAGCGTCACAGTAGAGTCACTGTAGAGTCTCAGGAAAGTCACTGTATAGTAACCCTAAAGTCACCATAGAGTCGCTTTAGAGTCAATATAGAGTCACTGTAGTGTCACCGTAGAGTCACAGTACTCTCTCTGTAGTGTCAAAGTAGAGTCACCATAGAGTCACTGTACAGTTACAGGAGTCACCTTTAGAGTCACTGTAGAGTTACCATAGAGTCACAGGAGAGTCACTGTAGAGTCAACATAGTGTCACAAAAGTGTCATCATAGACACGGTAGAGTCACCGTAGACGCACTGTAGAGTCGCATGAGAGTCATGGTAGAGTCACTGTAGTGTCATCATAGTCACCGAAGTGTCACCATAGAGTCACCGTAAAGTCCCTGTAAAGTCACAGTTGTCACTGTAAAATCACAGTAGAGTCACTGTAGATCACCGTAGAGTCACCGTAGGCACAGGTAAGTTAACGTAGAGTCACCGAAGAGTCATTGTAGTGTCACCGTAGTGTCACCGTAGAGTCACTGTAGTGTCACTGAAGAATCTCTGTAGTCACCGAAGTCATCGTAGAGTCACCGTAGAGTCACTGTAGAGTCACCAAGAGTCACCATAGAGTCACCGTAGAGTCACTATAAGGGTAATAACATTATAGCAACGAACAGCGCAAATCAATTCAGAAAAAGTGATCTGAGCGAAGTATAAACTAAAATAACAGAGGTGATTAGCTGCCGACACGAGGTACAGTGTACCTGGCAGGACACGAGGTACAGTGTACCTGGCAGGACACGAGGTACAGTGTACCTGGCAGGACACGAGGTACAGTGTACCTGGCAGGACACGAGGTACAGTGTACCTGGCAGGACACGAGGTACAGTGTACCTGGCAGGACACGAGGTACAGTGTACCTGGCAGGACACGAGGTACAGTGTACCTGGCAGGACACGAGGTACAGTGTACCTGGCAGGACACGAGGTACAGTGTACCTGGCAGGACACGAGGTACAGTGTACCTGGCAGGACACGAGGTACAGTGTACCTGGCAGGACACGAGGTACAGTGTACCTGGCAGGACACGAGGTACAGTGTACCTGGCAGGACACGAGGTACAGTATACCTGGCAGGACACGAGGTACAGTGTACCTGGCAGGACACGAGGTACAGTGTACCTGGCAGGACACGAGGTACAGTATACCTGGCAGGACACGAGGTACAGTGTACCTGGCAGGACACGAGGTACAGTGTACCTGGCAGGACACGAGGTACAGTGTACCTGGCAGGACACGAGGTACAGTGTACCTGGCAGGACACGAGGTACAGTGTACCTGGCAGAACACGAGGTACAGTGTACCTGGCAGGACACGAGGTACAGTGTACCTGGCAGGACACGAGGTAGTGTGTACCTGGCAGGACACGAGGTACAGTATACCTGGAAGGACTAAAGGTACAGTGTGCTTGTCAGGAGAAGAGGTACAGTGTACCTGATAGGACAAGAGCCAAACACGAGGTACAGTGTACCTGGGAATACAAGAGCCACACACGAGGTACAGTGTACCTGGGAATACATGAGCCACACACGAGGTACAGTGTACCTGGGAATACAAGAGCCAAACACGAGGTACAGTGTGCCTGGGAATACAAGAGCCACACACGAGGTACAGTGTACCTGGGAATACATGAGCCACACACGAGGTACAGTGTACCTG
Source organism: Procambarus clarkii (assembly GCF_040958095.1). Classification (NCBI taxonomy): domain Eukaryota; kingdom Metazoa; phylum Arthropoda; class Malacostraca; order Decapoda; family Cambaridae; genus Procambarus; species Procambarus clarkii. Next base: position 30,525,854 of record NC_091214.1, read on the forward strand.
GGAATACAAGAGCCAAACACGAGGTACAGTGTGCCTGGGAATACAAGAGCCACACACGAGGTACAGTGTACCTGGGAATACATGAGCCACACACGAGGTACAGTGTACCTGGGAATACAAGAGCCACACACTAGGTACGGTGTACCTGGGAATACAAGAGCCACACACGAGGTACAGAGTACCTGGGAATACAAGAGCCACACACTAGGTACGGTGTACCTGGGAATACAAGAGCCACACACTAGGTACGGTGTACCTGGGAATACAAGAGCCACACACGAGGTACAGTGTACCTGGGAACACAAGAGTCACACACGAGGTATTGTGTACTTTTAAGGGCAAGGAAAAAAAGGGCAATGGAATATGGAAAGTCAATATTTCGTCATTGAAAAGGGAATTAAAACACTCTGAACCCCACTAATTACCATATACAATGCGTCATTAACAAATATACAGCTTCTGGAAATCTTGTAAACTATTAGCAAATGTAATCAGTAGGATGAAAATTTAATACCTTGAGTGAATGAAGTTTGTAAGGCATAAGGAACGTATGGGACAATGTTGGAAGACATCACCCCAACAACTTGGGGTGGACGGTAGAGCGACGGTCTCGTTTCATGCAGGTCGGCGTTTAATCCAACTGTCCAAGTGGTTGGGCACCATTCCTTTTCCCCGTCCCATCCCAAATCCTTGTCCTGTCCCCTTCCAAGTTCTATAAACTCATAATGGCTTGGCGCTTTCCCTGATAATGAACCAAAAATTGCAGAAGAACAATTGTGCAAAACACAACTCTTAAGAAGACTCCTGACCGAAGGTTTTCCTCGCTATTACCTGTTCATTAAAATAAGCTGCAGGTTTTGGCAACACAATGTTTATTGGAGTTATGAGAAGAACTGCGTCGTGGATATAACAATAATCACTCAATACAACCTTCGTTAGACCAGTCACAAAATATGCAGCACCATCATTGAACTTAACCTGGGAAAATATATTCAGGTACGTGACAAGTACCTGAATGAGTTATGAGAATGGCTGAGAGAACTTTTATAATGACACTTGAAAAGAGAAGTCCCAGCGATGGTATGATTACTACATATAAGATACTAGAGTGGAATAACCAAAATGTAGAGCAAAAACTTGTTTCGTTTGAATGAAAATAAAATGGGAGGGAACAGATGGTAGTTGCAAACACAAATAAGATATATGTAATTCAAGATATTTTAGAAATTTTAAAGATTTGAGATATTCAAAAAATACTTGAAAGGAGTGCGGTAAGCAAGAGGAACAAACATTAGGCAGAATGTTGTTGTTGTTGTTAAAGATTCGCTACCTGGAACAAAAAGTTCCAAGTAACACGGGCTATGGTGAGCCCGTAGGTTAGGCAGAAGTGGTGGCATTCACTTCCATTCACAGTATCAGTAGCTGAAAAGAAGGGCTGAATAAATACATTAGGTTCAAAAGCTTCATGATAGCTTTTGGACTGAATGTATACAAAAGCGTGACGATAGAGCGAGACCCATTCAACAGCAGTGCAACTGGTGAACATTGCAGGCCTGACACAGCAAAGCTGTAGCAACTATTACAATAGTATTATATTTACAGAAAAATAATACGAATTAATTTATATCAGACGGCATCTGATGCCGTCCGTCAGGTCGAGGGAGGGGGTAGACGTACCGTGCGCGCTCCGTTAAAATCGTGACATTAACAGGGATTCTTAGGACTGCCGCCGTGGATTACTGATTACAGACATAACAAAGTGCATAGTGACCCGCTGGAAAATTGAAAATAGTCATTAACAATAGAACTTTGTGTTAAATAGAGAATAAACGGGAGACCGCGTGTGAGCCAGTGAATGAGGCTTTGTGTACATGCGTGTATTAGGAAACAAAAAATAGTGAACGGTGATTCGTGGAACAGTGATGTGGAACGGGTATCACAACAACATATAAGTTGGAAGTAAATATTATAAATATAGAATACTAGAAATATAGAATAGTGGCAAGAGGCGGCATCAGTGGTTATAAATCGGGTAACTGGAAACTGGTGACATCAACCTGGGCCACAAGAGGTCACCTGTACTGACCGGGGGACCAGCCTCGCTACCCTACGCTAAGTACCTGCCATAAAGTTTGAACAAAATAACATACATAATATTACAAATATACGGTATACATATAATATTATAAATATTAAACATAAATATATATACATATTGTTACAAATATACAATATACATATAATATTATAAATATATAGATATATACAACAAAACAAGGCAAAATGACAGTAAATAAACAAATTTGTGGCCACTGTAACAACTCCTTCAAGACGAAGGTAACGGGAATTGAATGTTATATCTGTAAGACTAGATTCCATTCGGCTTGTACAGGAGTGAGTAACACTACGGCACTGAGAGATGGCCACTTGCTCTGGGTGTGTAAAAATGACCTGCGAGCTTGGAATATCCTAAAAAACCTTCTAGATAACATGACGCATGATCGGAAAACATCATTCATTGGAAGCCTACCAGCCATCCAGAAGGAGTGGGAAAGGAACAACAATTCTAATATACAAGGGGCGGAGGCTATAGTCAGGGATGAAACTGAGGCTGAAACTCAGGAAGTTGCAAACTCTGACTCAGTAGGCCAGGATGTAGATGACAGTAAACTAGAAAGTGTACCAGACAGCACTGGCAGCTCGATAGGTACAGACACTACGACGGTTCCCGATAGAGCAATTCAGAACAGAAGGACAGACTTATGCAAATTTTATGCAAAGGGCATATGCAGACATAGATATGCTGGTAATAAGAAAGGATTAGAATGCAGTTACCAACATCCCAAAAAATGTTTAAATATGCTTAGGAAAGGTGAGTGTCGATTTGGATCAATATGTAGGTTTTTCCATCCTGACATGTGCCAAACCTCACTGGAGGACAGAAAATGCTATGACCTCAGCTGCCCACACTTTCACGTGAAAGGCACGGAACGCTACATAAAGAGTGGCAAGCAGGATAATGAATTTGGAGGAAACTCTATAGATTTTTTATACCAGACCGACAGAGAATTCAAAAGGAGCAGCATGGAGAGTGTATGGAACTGGATGCCAGATCCACTTGCATTCCAGAATTACAGATACAATTACCCACCGAAAGGGAACTACAACTACGACAGAAAACTGCCCTACAACAATCAGTACTGGTCAGAACAAACTCATTATGTCCACGAATAATAGGCTTGCCGAAAAAGTCTCCCATTCAAACTATCACTAATAGAGTAACCTCATTCATCTTTGCCAACATACAAGGACTGAAAACAAGAACAAACAACAAAGTACAGTTCATAAATGGCCTTCTCACGGAGTCAAAAGCAGGATTTGGAGCTTTCACAGAAACCCATGCAGGGGAATTGTTGGACAGTGAGATCTGGATTCCAGGATATAACCTATACAGGTGTGATAGGAAAATTAGGTCACATGGAGGAGTGGGTCTGTATATTAGGGAAGACCTTGTATGCTCGGAGCTCCTAAACGTTACAAATGAGGTGGTAGAGGTACTGGGATTAAAAATAGAGAAAATAAATTTAGTGATTATTCTAATATACAAACCGCCAGATGCAACGGCTGAGGAATTCACAGAACAGATAAGCAAAATAGAGAATAGCCTTGATAATTTGGAGAACCCGATACCTGATATTATCTTCCTAGGTGACTTCAACTTGCCTAGTCTCAGGTGGAAAATAGCAAACAATAATATTATACCAGGAAATCTATCAGGACCTAACCAACCACAGATTAGAGAACTACTTAGATTCTGTGACAAATTTTCACTCAATCAGCAGATATCGGAGCCAACGAGAAATGAAAATATTCTAGATCTGGTCTTTATGAACAATGAAGACATTATCAGAGACATTACGATATCAGATACCACATACTCAGATCACAAGCTCACTGAAGTGCAAACGACCATCAATACTCAGAATAGACCTAAAACGTTGATAAAGCGAGAGGGGCTATTCAGTAAATTCAATTTTAATAATAAAAGGATAGACTGGGAGATAATAAACAGGGAACTTACAAACATTCCATGGGGAACTGTTCTAAGTAATACAAGTCCTACAGAAGGAATAGAAAAACTGACTTCAGAAGCGTATCAAGTCTGTCTGAAACATGTTCCTTTGAGGAAAGCCAGAAAGAGATCTAACGTAGAAAGAGAACGCAGACGACACTATAAACGCAGGAAAAAAATAACGGAACTGCTTATGCAGACACGAATTTCCCGTCAAAGAAGGAATAATTTAAATAGGGAGATTGAAGAAATCGAGCGGAAATTGAAACACTCATATGAAACTGAAGAAAGGCAGTTAGAACAGAAAGCAATTCAGGAAATAAAGAAAAATCCAAAATATTTCTTCTCATATGCGAAATCAAAAGCAAAAACCACTGCCAGTATTGGACCTATTCGTACAAGTGAAGGTTCATACACGGAGGATGACAAAGAAATTAGTGAAATCCTAAAAAATCAGTATGAGGACATGTTTAGCACTCCAATAAACAACATGAAGGTGGAAGATCCAGACAATTTTTTTATGCGGGATATTCAAACCCCTGTAAATATAACTGATATAAACACGAGCGCACTAAATTTTGAAAGAGAAATTGAAAACATGCACATGCACTCGGCCCCAGGTCCAGACTCATGGAATTCAATATTTATAAAGAAATGCAAAGTGCCAGTACCACAGGCACTCAGTATAGTGTGGAGGAAGAGCTTGGACATGGGGAGATACCAGATGTACTTAAAGTAGCAGATATAGCCCCTCTACACAAGGGAGGGAGCAAAGCATTGGCAAAAAATTATAGACCAGTTGCACTAACATCGCACATCATACAAGTATTTGAGAGAGTGATTAGGAGTCAGGTCACCAATTTCATGGAGACCAATGACCTTCACAACCCAGGCCAACATGGATTTCAAGCGGGAAGATCGTGCCTCTCACAGCTACTTGAGCACTACGACAAAGTCACTGAGGCATTAGAAGAAAAACAGAATGCTGATGTGATATACACGGACTTCGCAAAGGCTTTCGATAAATGTGACCATGGCGTGATAGCACACAAAATGAAGTCGATGGGAATAACCGGTAAAGTAGGACGCTGGATACTCAGTTTTCTGTCAAACAGGACTCAGCGAGTAACGGTCAACCATATAAAATCTAGCCCAAGTGCAGTTAAAAGCTCTGTACCTCAGGGTACAGTCCTTGCACCGCTGCTTTTCCTTATTCTCATATCAGATATAGACAAAAATACAAGTCACAGCTTCGTATCATCCTTTGCAGATGACACAAAAATCAGTATGAAAATTACCTCGGCTGAAGACATTGAAAAACTTCAAGCTGATATTAATAAAGTTTTCGACTGGGCATCAGAAAATAACTTGATGTTGAACAGTGATAAATTCCAGGTACGGTAAAAATGAGGACCTTAAACATAATACAGAGTACAAAACACAATCAAATGTACCCATAGTAGGAAAACAGCATGTAAAGGATTTGGGAATAATAATGTCTGACGACCTAACGTTTAAGGAGCATAACCAAGCAAATATTGCGACAGCCAGAAAAATGATAGGATGGATTACGAGAACTTTCAAATCCAGGGATCCCATCACAATGGTTGTACTCTTCAAGTCACTTGTGTTGTCCCGTCTTCAGTACTGCTCAGTACTCACTTCCCCCTTCAGAGCAGGTATGTCAGTTATATCTGGGCGTCTCTGCATTCTCAGATAATATAATTTAAGAATGAACGTTCTTATAGATTAAATGATATAAGAATGTCAAGAACATGCATTGTAACATTCAGCTAAACTCCGAATATATACTCAGCTTAACTCTCTTGTTTAAGGGGATGTACATTGTATCATTTCAAAAGCACAATATTTCTTCTTATAAAGCCTATTAAAGTTTTGTGAAGTTTGCCAATTGATTAACATAGGAAAAGGGTCTACATAATACAGAAAGTTAACAAGCACTGAGACAGCCAACTGACGAACCATGCTACCATTTTCCCTCTCCCGGCCTTGTCAGGACCAGGCCTCAAGGAATGGCATAGGAATTGAAGGTTTCATATAAAGTTTTTACGGAACAGGATCAGTTTATGGTAATGTTGAAAGGCTCAGAGAAGGAAGGGCGCCGACAGTATACGGAAATGTGGAAAGTTGTTATGAATTGACCCAAATTTCCATGCAAAACGAGAAAAGTTTTTTGTTGGGATCACGGGTGGAGTCCATGTAGATGACGCCACCGTCCTCAAAGTTGTCCAACGTTATTTTGTCGAAGACTTTCTTGCAAAGTACAAGACTTTTAAGTTTTTATCATCACATAAATACCATTGTGATGAAGACAGAGGGAGTTCTAATGTGACCCGCTCTCACAAAGGAATGTTAATGGAATACGTTGTGGAGGAACAGATATTCTCTTAGAATAATGAGAATTGTATTTTATTTCGCTTATATGTACAATATGGACAACTGTTCAGAGGGAAACACACTTATTTTGTTACTTTTCTCTGACAATATTGACTCTGAATACATACATTCGTTCACTTTCTCTCCCTCTCGTGCTTACCCCATTTTTATTTTTCCCTCCGTGTGTCCGTCTCTCTCTCTCTCTCTCCCTTTCCCTCTCTCTCTCTCTCTCCCTTTCCCTCTCTCTCTCTCTCTCTCTCTCTCTCTCTCTCTCTCTCTCTCTCTCTCTCTCTCTCTCTCTCTCTCTCTCTCTCTCTCTCTCTCTCTCTCCCCCTCTCTCTCTCTCTCTCTCTCTCCCTTTCCCCCCCCTCTCTCTCTCTCTCTCTTCCTTCCTCCCTCTCTCTCTCTCTCTTCCTTCCTCCCTCTCTCCCTCCCTCCCTTCCTCTCTCCCTCCCTTCCTCTCTCCCTCCCTTCCTCTCTCCCTCCCTCCCTCTTTCCCTCCCTCTCTCCCTCTCTCTTTCCCTCTCTCTTTCCCTCCCTCCCTCCCTCCCTCTCTCTCTCTCTCTCTCTCTCTCTCTCTCTCTCTCTCTCTCTCTCTCTCTCTCTCTCTCTCTCTCTCTCTCTCTCTCTCTCTCTCTCTCTCTCTGTCTCTCTCTCTCCCCCTCTCTCTCTCTCTCTCTCCTCTCTTTCTCTCTCCCCTCTCTCTCTCCCCTCTCTCTCTCTCCCCTCTCTTTCTCTCTCCCCTCTCTTTCTCTCTCTCCCCTCTCTTTCTCTCTCCCCTCTCTTTCTCTTCCCCTCTCGCTCTCTCTCTCCCGCCTCTCGCTCTCTCTCCCGCCTCTCGCTCTCTCTCTCCCGCCTCTCGCTCTCTCTCCCGCCTCTCGCTCTCTCTCTCTCTCTCCCCTCTCGCTCTCTCTCTCTCCCCTCTCGCTCTCTCTCCCCCCCTCTCGCTCTCTCTCTCCCCCTCTCGCTCTCTCTCTCCCCCTCTCGCTCTCTCTCTCTCTCTCCCCCTCTCGCTCTCTCTCTCTCTCCCCCCTCTCGCTCTCTCTCTCTCCCCCCCTCTCTCGCTCTCTCTCCCCCTCCTGGTCGGCCGATCGGTCGGCCGATCGGTCGGCCGGTCGGTCGGCCGAGCGGACAGCACACGGGACTTGTGATCCTGTGGTCCTGGGTTCGATCCCAGGCGCCCGCGAGAAACAATGGGCAGAGTTTCTTTCACCCTATGCCCCTATTACCTAGCAGTAAAATAGGTACCTGGGTGTTAGTCAGGTGTCACGGGCTGCTTCCTGGGGGTGGAGTCCTGGTAGAGGACCGGGCCGCGGGGACACTAAAAGTCCCGAAATCATCTCAAGATAACCTCAAGATAACCCCTCTCTCTCGCTCTATCTCCACCCCCTCTCTCTCCCCCGTCTCCCTCCTACCCTCTCCCTCCTCCTCTCTCCCTTCCTCTCTCATTTCTCTAAACTAAGGCTAGGGTTCATAAGGGATGTTAAATGACGTGCCTAGTGAAACTGCAAGCAAGAGCTGTTATCCTACCTCAGCTCCTCTGAAGCCTGCTCCTAGAAACTGACATATTTTATGACAATATACTTTGAAATTATCACATAGTTCCCTATCATATAAGAAACCTGGTGAAACTGCAAGTAAGTAAGTAATTATCAAAAGAAGGCACCAAACCGGGAAGGCTATGTAGCACCATCAAATACGCAAAATAATCAGAGGGCGCTAAATATCACCAAGGATGCCAATACGAGAACAAAAACGCATAAGGCGAACGATATCAAAAGTATCCGAGTCACCAAGAATTCTATCGAGGGACAGGTGACCGCGAGGGGCGGTCGGAAAGCAAGACACACGCTCGTCCTGGAAGTCAGGACATTCAAGAAGGACATGCACGACCGTAAGAGGGACAATGCAACTAGGACAATAAGGAGCAGGGCGGCGCTCCATCAAGTGACCATGGGTTAAGCGAGTATGGCCAATACGCAACCTCGCTAGAGCTGTTTCCCACCGCCGGTTACGGTGGAAGGAGGACGGCCACGAGGAAACACAACATTTAAGAGTACGTAGCTTGTTACCAGTAACAGACAACCAAGAAGCCTGCCAACGGGTAAGGACTGAGGAATGGATAACCGGGTAAAAGTCGGAATACGGAATGCCTTTACGAGAGATGGGACAAGAGCGGACAGCTTCCTTAGCGGCAGCATCCGCACGCTCATTTAAAGACACGCCAATATGGCTGGGAACCCAACAAAACTCAACCGACTTAAATTTACTGTGAACGAGAAACAGCCAATGCTGGATCTCGACAACTACCGGATGAACTGGATTAAAGCACCCGAGAGCCATGAGGGCACTACGAGAGTCAACAACAACCACAAAGGAAGACTGACAACGAGAAAGCAGGAGACGAAGAGCATAGAGAATAGCATAAAGTTCCGCTGTAAAGATGCTAGTCTCCGGAGGCAAGCGACACATATAAGTGCGATCAGGAAAAACAACAGAGTAGCCAACACCGTCCGCTGACTTAGACCCATCGGTGAAGACAGAAACGGAGCGGGAGTGAGAAGAAAAGTGCTCGAGGAAAAGGCGTTTTAGAACTGTAGGAGGGGTAAAAGCTTTAGTGATACGAGTCAAGGATGTACAAAACCGCGGAAGAGGGACCCTCCACGGGGGCAAAGAAGGAACAACACGAGGAGAAACATCAGAAATACGAACGGAAAGAGAATCCTGCAGGCGAGATAACCGGACAGAAAGAGGGAGGTGGTGAAGAGGAACAGGAACCGCAGGAGGGGTAAAAGTTAAAGCACGACAGAGACGAGAGGAAGGATGTTGCAAGGACCGCGCAAGATAGCGAAGACAGTAGCGATCACGGCGGTCCTGGAGAGACAGGAAGCCAGTGTCAACATACAAGCTAAGGACGGGAGTCGAACGAAAGGCACCAGAACTGAGGCGCAACCCAGCATGGTGCAAAGCATCAAGACGGTGAAACTGCAAGCAAGAGCTGTAATCTTACTTCAACTCAGTTGAAATGGACTCCTAGAGGCCCATTTATTTCACGAGCCCGTTATATGCATTAGTAAGAATAGTCTTTGTTCACTAACATCATTAGGTAACAATGAGATAAGGAACAGGATGAGCCTGCAGCCAACTGTGTGCCAGAGCCTTGATGTGATCAGTTGACCTGATTTCCCGTGTTGAGCAAACAAGTTCCAGATGCGAGTCAGCCTCGGAGTGATTGATCGTTGGAGTGATGTTTTAGAGAAAGGCACTACCAGCATGAGATTATTGAAGGTTGAGAGCCTAGTGCTACAAGTGGCAATCACTGGTTGTCCATGAAGTTGGGCCAGGTGCGGAACTTTAAGGATGTTGGCATTGTTTATACCAGTAAGGCCACCAACGTCACGAAGGTGTTTCAGGCTCTGATGTTCAGGCCGCTCCCACCAGACTTGGTTAAGATGATGTAGGTTGTATGAACGATAGGGGGGGAGGGGGTAGGTGATCCAGGAATGGGGTGCATATTCTAGATGAGAGCGAACTTGTGCTACTTATTACGTTTTGAAGCCGCTGCTGTCAAGGTGGTGTGAGATGCGCCGTAGAGCTGTAAGTTTCCTGGCTGCCTTTTGTTGTTGGTTAAGCACGTGGCTCTTCATTGTCATTGAAGAGTCGAACTTCATTTCCAAGATGTCAATTTCATCTGTGAAATCCAGGGATTTGCCACCCATTTGCAAACCTGTCCGATTTCCCATGAGAAATCTAGTTATCATCATCGCTTGTGTCTTCTTAACTGCAAATGTGACCTGCCATGTGCAGACGAGGAGTCACAGTAACGTGGCTCAAATATGTTTACCAAACCATACACTAGAAAGTGAAGAGACGACGACGTTTCTGTCCGTCCTGGACCATTCTTGACCACACAATCGACTTGAGAATGTTCCAGGACGGACCGAAACGTCGTCGTCTCTTCACTTTCAAGTGTGTGGTTTGATCAATGTGACCTGCCATCTCCTACCCCAGGGAGAAATCGCTGAAAGTTGGTGATTGACGAGTCTTGCAGTAGGTGGCATTTTTTCCATTCTGTATGTGAAGGTTAGAGTGCAGTCATCAACACAGGCTTGAGCTTCAGGAATGAGATGAAGTAAATCGTTGAAGTAAACATTCCCCAGCAGAGGGCCAAGCACACTACCCTGTGGAACGCTGCCACCAAGTGAGTGGCTTCCGGATTCTGCTCCATTGAGGACTACTCTTAGAGTACGTTCTTGAAGGTGGTCTTTATTAACTCTATGATGGAGCCTGAGATGCCTAGTGCTTGAAGCTTCACTACTACTCCAGAGTGCCAGACCCGACCACCGGCTCCTGCTGTGTCTAGAGCAACAACACACCTGATCTTGGACGCATCCAGTGACTGATGCCACTTAGTGCAGAGATTTAACAAGAGATCAGCAGGAGTTCGGCCTTTTCTAAAAACCATGCTTCGATCACATATTAGCTGATGGTAAAAAAATTGTATTTACAGTCTCCGTGGCATAGTGGTAAGACGCTCGCCTGGCGTTACACGAGTGCTTTGTCCTGGGTTCGTATCCTGGTCGGGGAGGATTTACAGGATGCAAATCCTTAACTGTAACGTCTGTTTAACCCAACAGTAAAATGGGTACTTAGTTGTAAAAACGATTCTTCTCGGGGGTCGTATTCCAAGGACCATAGAAGTAAGGATCTGCCCGAAACGCTACGCATACTAGTGGCTGTACAAGAATGTAACAACTCTTCTATATATCAATAAAAAATTAATTTGTTGAGCGATTATTCATTCTAGGATTTTACCAGTAATGGAGAGCAGTGACACTGGTCTGTAGTTACCAACCACTGAGCGGCTCTTTTTGTGTTCTGGAACAACATTCTTCCATGGAGAGGGCCACATGCCATGAGCCAGGCAGAGTTGGCAGAGGCAGGTGAGAGGTGGAGCCAACAGGTCAGCTTAGTAGTGGTGGACTGACCTTGTCTGGCCCCACACCCTGGCTTGTGTCTAGCGTGTTAAGGAGGTGGAGAACTTCAGCCTGCTGTATAGCCACTTCAGTCATCCTGGACACAGTGCTGGGGGCAAGATGTGGAGGCTGACCTTCTGGGTCAGGGACCTGCATCTTGACAGCAAAGTGGTTGGCCAGAATATCAGCCTTCTCCTTATTGTTGGTTACCACAGTTCCATCCTCACGGCTTAGAGGCCGGATTGTGTCCTCAGATGAGTATCCCTCTCGATCCTTCACCAGGGACCTTGTAGCCCCTGGTGACACATGCTGTGACACGTGCTGTGACACATGCTGTGACACACGCTGTGACACGCTGTGACACACGCTGTGACACACGCTGTGACACACGCTGTGACATGCTGTGACACGCTGTGACACACGCTGTGACACATGCTGTGACACATGCTGTGACACATGCTGTGACACATGCTGTGACACATGCTGTGACACACGCTGTGACACATGCTGTGACACACGCTGTGACACATGCTGTGACACACGCTGTGACACATGCTGTGACACACGCTGTGACACACGCTGTGACACACGCTGTGACACATGCTGTGACACATGCTGTGACACACGCTGTGACACACGCTGTGACACATGCTGTGACACATGCTGTAACACACGCTGTGACACACGCTGTGACACACGCTGTGACACACGCTGTGACACATGCTGTGACACACGCTGTGACACACGCTGTGACACATGCTGTGACACACGCTGTGACACATGCTGTGACACATGCTGTGACACACGCTGTGACACATGCTGTGACACATGATGTGACACATGCTTGTGTGATGCCTCTAGACATATTGACTCGTCCCTCGTCCCTAACCCCACACCTGACACCATTCCTTACACCACCCCACACCTGACACCATTCCTTACACCACCCCACACCTGACACCATTCCTTACACCACCCCACACCTGACACCATTCCTCGCACCTAACCCCACACCTGACACCATTCCTCACACCACCCCCACACCTGACACCAGTCCTCGTCCAGCCGTGACTGTGAGCGAACACATGAGTCCTGCCCCCCCTCCCCCCAGGAAAATGCGTCTATATTGCCCGTTGGGTTTCCGGCCTGCCGTTAGGCCTACCTTTTCAACATCTCGAATTGTTACGAGACTTGACCACCTGTTGTATGATACTACATGGAAGACCAAGGATTTGCCGAGGCCTTGTGGTTAACAGTAGTGACGACGGGCCCGAGTCTGGCCCCGCACTGCTACTCCTCCAAAACTGTTTACTTGTCAGATACACAAAAACATTTCCATAGAAATTGCAGCAGAATTTGTCAAAAATTCAAACTTGGGCTAATTTCGTAACTTTCGGCAATTACACATGGAAATAATGGCATATTTTTTCCCCTTTCAGCCTGCGGTGGTTCGAGCTGCTGCGGGGAACAGGCAGGAACTCTCAGGGAGACTAACTTGTGGGGCTGGGCAGGCAGAGTAACCCCGCCCGGCCCGTAAATGACCCCTGAATGAGACTCGTTCCACTTTAACTGCTTCTCTAAAGAGACGCCACCGCACCTACCGACATAATTATGTCTATAAATTAGAAGGAAAATTGCCACAGTTAACCATGGCCGGAAAAAACCCTCAGGTAATTTTACTCCAGCGGCACAAATGAACAGCCGCACCCAGACCAAATAAAGTCCCACGTTCAAAATGTGGCGTTGTGCGAGTGTGTGATTTATCACAAGGGTGTAAAGCGGTGGCCGGGTGTAGAGGCCCGCCAGTGTTCTCAGTATCACTTTAATATAGTCGACTGTATAGAATTTATTTGTTGGTACACACACCCTTACCGTGGGGGGGGGGGGGGAGAGGGTTAATATAAGTTAATGAAAGTCACATCTTACAGTTTATATAGTAAATTATTGAAATTAAAGAGTTTACTTACTGTTGTGAGTCCTCTCCTAAAGTCAACCTCTCGATTGGTCATGTAGTACAAACAAACATATAACCAGACCCTTTGAAACATGAAAGGTCAAAATAACAAGACCACAATCCCACTGCCACAGGTAAAAACTTAAATTATAATGAATTGATTAATTAAATAATTATACTGCACGATTTGAATTGTGTTAGGAAAACTAAATATCTTAGCTGGTATGACTTCTTAATTAATATATGGTAGCTTCTGTGATGATCATTAACCCGGAGGAATAATGACCAGGCAGTGTGTAGCTGGAGTCCACCTCGTGGTTTATGACCACCTCAAGAGAGCACGTTCAGGTGCTAACTTCTCCTGCCAGCGAATATATTATATACTAGCACTACCCGGCCAAGCGTTGCTGAGCTACAGCAACCTTCCCTGTCCCCCAGTCCTCTCCACCAATCCCGCCTCACCCGCCTCCTCGGCCTCCCCACCATTCTCCATTCCACCGTCCCCTCGGCCTCCCCACCATTCGCCACTCCACCATCCTCTCTTCCTTCCCACCATGCCCCACTTCACCATCCTCTCTTTCTTCCCACCATGCCCCACTCCCCTGTCCCTTTGTCCTCCCCACCATTCCCCATTCCCCCATCCCCACGTCTCTACCATCCCAAACTCCCTCGTCCCCTCGTCGTTCCCCACCATTACCCCCTCCCTTGTCCCCTCTTCCTCCCCACCATCTCTCACTTCTGTCCCCTCGTCATCCCCACCATTCCCCACATTCCCCCTTCCGATGTCTTCCCAGATGGTCTGATGTTCTCATCAGAAAATTGGGAACATCAAGTGATCTGATGTTCCCATCACTGAAATATAAGAAAAACAGTTAAAAAATGAAATGAAAATATGAAAAAATAAAAAAATAAATTATACTCGCGAAATGATCAGTATGGTAAACAACACAGCTCAATTCCAATGCAATTCACAAACAATAATTAAATCAAAATGAAAATAAATCAAAATCTATGAAAATTCCATTTATCAATGCAATCAGAAACATTGAAATGAAATTGTAACATTTTGTATAGCATGTGTGTTGCTCTTACATGCAACAGATGGCGCTGTTTTTCAAGAAAAGCATAGTTTTACCTGTCACAGGTGTGGTATCTATACTTATACATATGAAATGAACGGTATGGTAAACAACACAGCTCAATTCCAACACAATGTCACACAAAATAATTAAATAAAAAATAAAATAAATCGAAATCTATGAAAATAAAATTTATCAATGCCATCGGAAACATTGAAATGGAATTTGTGACATATTTAGTAAGTAAGTAATTATCAAAAGAAGGCACCAAACCGGGAAGGCTATGTAGCACCATCAAATACGCAAAATAATCAGAGGGCGCTAAATATCACCAAGGATGCCAATACGAGAACAAAAACGCATAAGGCGAACGATATCAAAAGTATCCGAGTCACCAAGAATTCTATCGAGGGATAGGTGACCGCGAGGGGCGGTCGGAAAGCAAGACACACGCTCGTCCTGGAAGTCAGGACATTCAAGAAGGACATGCACGACCGTAAGAGGGACAATGCAACTAGGACAATAAGGAGCAGGGCGGCGCTCCATCAAGTGACCATGGGTTAAGCGAGTATGGCCAATACGCAACCTCGCTAGAGCTGTTTCCCACCGCCGGTTACGGTGGAAGGAGGACGGCCACGAGGAAACACAACATTTAAGAGTACGTAGCTTGTTACCAGTAACAGACAACCAAGAAGCCTGCCAACGGGTAAGGACTGAGGAATGGATAACCGGGTAAAAGTCGGAATACGGAATGCCTTTACGAGAGATGGGACAAGAGCGGACAGCTTCCTTAGCGGCAGCATCCGCACGCTCATTTAAAGACACGCCAATATGGCTGGGAACCCAACAAAACTCAACCGACTTAAATTTACTGTGAACGAGAAACAGCCAATGCTGGATCTCGACAACTACCGGATGAACTGGATTAAAGCACCCGAGAGCCATGAGGGCACTACGAGAGTCAACAACAACCACAAAGGAAGACTGACAACGAGAAAGCAGGAGACGAAGAGCATAGAGAATAGCATAAAGATCCGCTGTAAAGATGCTAGTCTCCGGAGGCAAGCGACACATATAAGTGCGATCAGGAAAAACAACAGAGTAGCCAACACCGTCCGCTGACTTAGACCCATCGGTGAAGACAGAAACGGAGCGGGAGTGAGAAGAAAAGTGCTCGAGGAAAAGGCGTTTTAGAACTGTAGGAGGGGTAAAAGCTTTAGTGATACGAGTCAAGGATGTACAAAACTGCGGAAGAGGGACCCTCCACGGGGGCAAAGAAGGAACAACACGAGGAGAAACATCAGAAATACGAACGGAAAGAGAATCCTGCAGGCGAGATAACCGGACAGAAAGAGGGAGGTGGTGAAGAGGAACAGGAACCGCAGGAGGGGTAAAAGTTAAAGCACGACAGAGACGAGAGGAAGGATGTTGCAAGGACCGCGCAAGATAGCGAAGACAGTAGCGATCACGGCGGTCCTGGAGAGACAGGAAGCCAGTGTCAACATACAAGCTAAGGACGGGAGTCGAACGAAAGGCACCAGAACTGAGGCGCAACCCAGCATGGTGCAAAGCATCAAGACGGCGAAGAGTAGAAGGAGAAGCAGACGAGTAAGCAGGGCAACCATAATCGAGCTTAGACAGGACGAGAGAGGAATGTAAAGCAAGGAGAGTGCGCCTATCTGCCCCCCAAGAAGTATGGGACAAGACCCGAAGGAGGGTAAGGGACTTAGAGCACTCAACACGGAGGTAAGAGATATGGGGAGACCAAGACAAACGAGTGTCAAGGAATAACCCCAAAAGCTTCGCGGAATCTTTGTATTCAAGGGGATGACCATAAAGTGACAAAGAGGGACGAAGAACAACCCGTTTCCGCGTAAAAGTCATGGCACAAGTCTTAGAAGTAGAGAACTTGAAGCCATGACCTGTGGCCCAAGACGACACGGCATCAATCGCAAGTTGAAGCCGGCGTTGAAGGAGAGGCGAATCATCACCCTGACAACAAAGGGTAAGATCATCGACATAGAGAGCGGAGAAGACACCAGAAGGAAGAGAGGAAAGAAGACCATTGAGGGCAACCAGAAAAAGAGTAGTGCTCAGAACACTACCCTGGGGCACACCTTCGTATTGCTGAAAAGAGGGAGAGAGAGCGGTACCAAGGCGCACCCGAAAGGAACGACGAGAGTGGAAGCTGCGGAGAAAGAGAGGGAGATGACCACGAAGGCCAAAAGAATGAAGTTGAGATAGGATATGATAACGCCAAGTGGTGTCGTAAGCCTTTTCTAGGTCAAAAAGGACGGCAACAACGGAGGTCTTCGCAGCAAAAGCAGTACGTATATAGACCTCCAAGTTCACCAGGACATCTGTCGTGCTGCGGCACTTGCGGAAACCAAATTGAGAAGGGGAGAGGAGGTGATGGTGTTCCAGGAACCACATCAGACGAACGTTAACCATACGTTCAAAGAGTTTGCAGACAACTTGTGAGAGCAATAGGGCGAAAGTCCTTAGGGGAAGTACCCAGAGACCCCGGTTTGCGAACAGGGAGGACAACGGCATCGAGCCAGTCCTCAGGGACTGACGACGACTCCCAGATCCGATTATACAGACTCAGTAAATACTGAGACGTGCTCGGAGGGAGATGGCGAAGCATCTCATAATGAATACCATCGGAGCCCGCCGCCGTAGAACCGCAGAGGGCCAGGGCAGAACGAAGTTCAGAGAGAGAGAAGGGATCATTATAGGGAAGCTGAAGATGAGTGCAGAAATCTAAAGGACGAGACTCAAGGACAGGTTTACGAAGAAGGAAAGATTGGGGAAGATGAAGACCAGAGCTAACAGAAGAAAAGTGGGAACCCAGTTCGGAAGCGACCTGCAACGGGTCCGCCACAAGAGTATCATGGAGGTGAAGGACCGGTGAAACATCGGGAACGAACTTACCCGCTATCTTGCGGATACGCTTCCAGATCTGGGCCAGAGGGGTTTCGGACGTAATTGTCGAGACATAAGATGCCCAACATTCACGTTTAGCCGTACGGATGGCCCTACGGGCCACCGCACTCGCTTTCCGAAAGAAAAGAAAAGAATCGGTCGTCTACCTACAACGGTGCTTCTTCCAGGCTGCACGCTTACAGCGGACAGCCCGAGCACAGTCCGCATTCCACCAGGGAACGCACTTCCGTGGACCCCGAGAGGAAGAGCGAGGAATAGAGCGGAGGGCAGCGTCGAAGACAGTGTCATGAAAAAGGAGGAGAGCGCGAGAGAGGGGCAGAAGGGAGAGGTCAGAGAGAGAGTAGCACTGAGGGAAAATAGGGTCCAGTCCGCCTTAGCAAACTGCCACCTAGGGAAAGAGAGGGAAGGGCGAAAAGAGAAAAAGGAAACAAGGATGGGGAAATGATCACTTCCATGGAGGTCATCAAGAACCTGCCACGTGAAATCTAAGTAAAGAGAAGAAGAGCAGAGAGAAAGATCAAGACAAGAAAGGGTACGAGTTCGAGAGTCCAAATGAGTGGGCTCACCAGAATTCAGAAGAGACAGGGAAGAAGAGAGGAGAAACGGCTCAAGGAGGCGACCCCGGGTATTCGTCAGAACGTCACCCCAAAGAGAATGACGACAATTGAAGTCACCCAGCAGGAGCACAGGCTCCAGCAAGGAGTCTAGGAGGTGTTTCAAATCAGGAAGAGAGAGCGGGACACTCGGGGGGAGATAAATGGAACAAACTGTGTACCATTTCCCCACAAAGATACGAGCAGCAGAACAATGGAGAGGCGAAGGAAAAAGTAAAGGAACAAAGGGAACATCAGCCCGAATCAAGAGAGCAGAAGAATTAGAAGCCCCAGCAATGGCTGGGGGGGGGGGGGAGAGAAAGGAATAGCCACGAAAACGACCAGGACGAGCACCAAGCATCGGCTCCTGGAGACAGACACAAAGGGGCGAAAACCGCGAAACCAGAAGTTGGAGTTCGAGGAAATTGGCGTAATAACCTCGAACGTTCCATTGAAGAATGGACAACGACGAGAAGAGAAAGGACAAAAACAGAGAACAAGGAAGAAACAAAGGCGAAAGACCAACAGAGCACGTTAAAGAATATCAGGGTCGGGATCAGGGTCAGCAAAGTCAGGGTTAGGGGGCATGGGTAAACTGAGCAAAGACGGAGGGAAGGAAACGGGAGAACAGATCAGAGGTGGGCGGGCAGGGTCCGGAGGAGGAGGAGGAGGAGACAACGGAGAGGAGCAGTCAAGGACAGCAGCAGGAAGAGGGGGAGTAGAAAGAGAGGAGCGCACCCCAGCAAGAGCAGCAACCGAAAGGGAAGCAGGGGCCAAAGAAACCTCCATAGCGGGAACAGGGGGCGCAAGCACTGAAACGGGAGTGGAAGGAGCAACAGAGCCAGGAGGAGGAGCTGAGGAAGAAAGCGAAGCCTTCTTACCCGCCGGGGAAGAGGAAGGAGAGGAGCCAGGCTTACGCTTCTGACTTAAAGAGACCGGTGTCCCAGCAACTACGTACCGGGCAACGGATTCCAGTGTCTCAACAGGAGAAGCCGAACGAGAGCACACACGACGGCCGTTAGGAGAGCGATGGACATCCGCCCGCACCGACAGGCGGCGGGGAGAGCCGATAGATGGAGGAAGAGGATGGGAAGGAGGATCGGAGGGGGACGAGGAAGGAGACACAGAAGACACGACAGACCGGGTAGAAGGAAGGGGAACCCCAGACAGAGGACCAGGAGGAGGATCCTTCGGGAGAGAACCCAAAGGGACAGAGGAGGGGGCAGTGGGCGCATCAGGGTCCAAGGCCTGGAAACGGTTGTGAGTCTGAGGAAGGCGGGAAGGACGAGGAGAGGAAGAGCGCAACACGCGAGCATAAGAGATATTAGCATAAGGCGGGAGCCGGCGAACCTGGCGCCTCGCCTCAGGAAAAGATAAACGCTCCCGGTGCTTCAAGTTGAGGACGGCTGCCTCAAGCTTGTAATGGACACACGCACGGGAGAAGGTAGGATGGGCCTCACCGCAGTTGAGGCAACGAGCCTGGGGAGAAGCGCACTCCGACTTAGAGTGACCTTCGCCACCACACAAAGGACAGAGAGAGACAGTCCCGGAGCAGCGGAGGGCACCATGCCCAAACCTCCAGCACTTGTTGCAGAGCCGAGGAGAAGGAATGTACTCCTGGACAGAGCACCTGGCACCAGCAAGAATGACAGAGGGTGGAAGGGTCCTACCATCAAAGGTAATCTTCACAACCCGGAGGGGTTGACGGCGACTACCACGAGGGGGACGAGTAAACGTGTCCACCTGGAGAATAGAATGGCCCTGGGCAGCGAGGATATGTCGAATATCGTCGTGGCAGTCGCGTAGGTCCCGAACACCGGTCGCAACATGGGGCGGGAGCAAAATAGTGCCAACACTGGCATTCAACTGAACGTTCTTCGAGACCCGAACGGGGGTCTCGCCAAGGCAGGATAAGGCAGCCAAGCGGGAAGCAGCATCCTGAGAAGGAGCAGCAATGACACGCGTACCGAGACGAGTGGGGTTAAAAGTAATGGAGGCATCCACGGAATCAATGAGATGTCGATGAAGGGAGAAATCGTCAGGAGGCGCAGAATCAAGAGGGAGGAGATCAAAATATTTGGCCCACGAAGCGGGACCAAACAAGGCTTGATAGGTAGCAGAACTGGAAGGAATCGAGCGAGGGCGGCCGTGACGAGAACGGCGGTGAGAACCCCCAGAGAGAGAGGGGTTAAAAGGCGCAGTAGTTACAACTAGAGAAGGAGCCGCGCCAGGGGACGAGGTAGTCACCACTGGGGGCTTGGGGCTCGTCCCAACCACAGAGGAGGGAGGGGAGCCAGGGGAAGGAGTCGGAGAGGCCAAAGGAGGAGCAAGGTCGGGGCCCAATGCAGCGGAGGCTACAGAGCCCGGTCTTCCAATACGGACCGACTCGGGGGCTTGGTCGCCCACCCCACGAGCCTGAAAAGGTAAGCCAGAAGCAGCCGAAACAGGGGTTATCATCTTGACGAAATTACGAATTCACTCACGAATGTGCCCCCACACCCACCATGGAGCCACAATTAGAGGCAGGACACCCAACAAGAAGCTATCGCCGATCTTGTCGGGGCCTCCTAGGGGTGCGTCGTGAGTATACGCCCCACAAACGCCACCTTAAGAAACCGACAGTCCGTCGAGATCGGGTTCAGTGACGAAGTGGGGATTGACAATAAAAGGTTCCCCTCGCTCTCGACGTCGGGTACTGCAGTTCTACGGGTGCAAGAGTATGCCTCCTCAAGCACCCGGGCGTCAAAGTAGAAGAAGTCCAAGGGAAGAACCAGAACGAGCAAAAGGTCGGCAGGAAACGGCAAGCAGATAGGAGAAGAGGGGGGAGAAAAACGAAACAGAAGGAAAAGGAAAAGATGCCCAGCAGAATTGGAGAGGACGGCAGCAGGAGCACAAGGCTAGAAAAGGACAGAGGACTGTCCCAAGGAGCATCACACTCCGGCAGCCGCCCACTAAGCCCCCAGACGGCGACAACGAGCTGAGCGGGGAGGGGGTGTGACATATTTAGTATAGCGTGCATGTTGCTCTTATGTGCAACAGATGGCGCTGTTTTTCAAAATCGGTGAAGAACTTTCGGTGAAGAACTTTCTTTTGCAATCGGTGAAGAACTTTCGGAGATTAGCTATTTTGAAGAAACGAACATTTCCATTTTTATTTATATAGATTTGGAAATGTCTACAATTATATTTAAAACACCCCCAATTCACTCAATAAATAATTGATTAGTTTTTATTCGATTAGTCCTTTGAGTCTGAGGATGTCACAGCCATAACCGGCCCAAAAACCTTTATCTTCCACCAACCATAAACAGTCTTTTATGGGAAAATAGGGATATAAACCATTGGGAAAATAGGGATACTTTAAGCATGGTTCGGAAGAGTGTTGTTGTTGATGTGGACGGCCAACTACCTAGAACTTCAGTGAAGCATTAGGAAGTATCAAAAGAAGGCGCCAAGCCAGATAGACTATGTAGCACCATTTAAGGCACAGGATATTCAAAAGTTGCTAAATATCACTAAGGATGCCAATACGAGAACAAAAGCGCATAAGGTGAACGATATCAAAGGTATCTGATTCACCAAGGAAAGTATCGAAGGACAAGCGAACGCGAGGGACGGTCGGGAAGCAACACTCTCATACGTTCTGGAAGTCAAGACATTCAACAAGGATATGCACGACCGTGAGGGACAATGCAGTTTGGACAATACAGAGCAGGGCGGCGCCTCATTAAGTGCCTGTGAGTGTAGCGTGTATGGCCAATACATAACCTCGCCAGAGTCGTTTCCCACCGCTGGTTACAATGGTAGGAAGGCCATGGGGAGCAAGCAGCTTATTACCAGTAACACAAGACCAACGACCCTGCCAACGGGTACAGATTGAGTAATTAATGGCTGGGTAGAAGTTGGAATAACGAACACCTTTGTTGGAAATGGGAAAAGTGTGGATAGCCTCCTTAGTGGCAGCGTCCGCATGCTCATTTAAGGAAACACTAATATGCAGGCGATGAGTCACAATAACGTGGCTGAAGTATGTTGACCAGACCACACACTAGAAGTTGAAGGGACGACGACGTTTCGGTCCGTCCTGGACCATTCTCTCGACTTGAGAATGGTCCAGGATGAACCGAAACGTCGTCGTCCCTTCAACTTCTAGTGTGTGGTCTAGTCAACAAACCCCAATATAGCTGGGAACTCAACAAACCTCGGCTGCCTTAAAACCGCTGTAGTTCAAGAATATTTATTGGGACCATAATATGCATCTCAAAGGGATGGAGTAACTTAGGCTATTTCTTCACTCCTCTACTTCAAGTCCCTAAATGTGCGCACAAATCCAATGAGTACAAATACACCAATAGCAGTACAAGAATCTCATTTTACATTGCAGGTTAATATAGCAAACACATCATGTAAATATTGCACTGTTGAGACAAAGTCCTTGTTGCTATTAAGTATTCTATCATACCATTATCACACATCCAAACAATTTGATATTTTTTTTTTTTTTATATTTTTATTTTTACATGCAAGCATGCGTATAATGTACAATAAAAACAGAACAAATATAACATAGAACAAAAGTACAGAGCACACATATGGACAATGACAAAGGAACAAATCAAGAGAAGACCAGCCAGAAGGGCTGACCACAACACAAAAATGCATATACAAACATAACACAAATATAAACACAGCGTAATACAAACATAAGGGAAACAGAGAGGCGAGAAACATACAAAACAAGTCTGCTAACACCTCAAACACATAATGCACACATAACAAAGAGCACACGCCAACAGCTGGAAGGGCACACAATATGACAAACAAGCGCACACGACATCCATACAAGAAAACCCACAATACAAACCGGAGCACGCAGGAACCGGGGAAGAATACCCACCCCACCCACTCACATACAAACCCCACAACCAGGCAACACAAAATACATAGAAATCACTTGCGAGGAACCTCGTGAGAAATGTACTTCTCCGGGAAAAGATCACGAGGATATTTCGCCTTGTAAGCTTCCCAGACTAGATCTTCAAGGTCGGTAGGGTTTTTGATCCCCCGCGCTCGAGCGGGTATCATAAACTCGGGAACATCTATATCTGGCGGCATCGGCCAACGCCTAAGGTCACTGACGCAAGTCGCATAACGAGGCTGAGGAGCGCCAACCACGCCCTTCGAGGAAGCAGACACCGGAGAAGCAGACGAGGATCGCCGAGCCTGCCACGCCTTCGCCATCGGAGCAGGTGTCGGACGCTGAGACGATAGCACTTCCACGGATACCGCAGGAGACACGGAAGGGACTGCAGGAAACGGAAGAGGCGGCAAGACCGCAGCCGAGGAAACGGGTAACGAGGAAGGGGCCACAGAACATCCAGAGCGAGCATCCTTTCTCAACATCACCACCAGGCCACCCCGCTCACCACCAACTACAGCAGGGGGAACCACCGCCCACGAAGGACCGGAGCCATCCGACGCAGGCAACGCACCTGAAGCAGGACCCTCGGACACCGGACCAGAAGTTGAGGCCGAAACGCCGGCACCGGCATCCTCAGGCAAGTGTACCTCCGCCACCACCGTAGTGTGCATCACATCCGGAGCCACTCCACCGTCAACGGAAGGACGACACTCGTCGAATTCGCCAACTTCAGCCCAAGCAGAAGAACGCCGGGAACGCTTAGGCTTGGGCCGCACATCATCAGACCCGGAGGCAGACTCAGTGACCCGCGCAGCACCAACCGAGCGAACCGACGCACGCCGCAGCACGGCAGCCTCCTCAACCACACGGGGCACTAGGCCAGGCACAGGAGGGAATGCCGGATCCACCTCAGCTCCCAGCACAGCCGGAACAGACGGCGAGGGCGCAGGGACCGGGACAGACACAGCAGAGGAAGAACTGGAAGACGAGGGGTCCGAGCAAACGGCAGGTGGAAGAGGCTCAGGGACACCTGCCGGAGCACTAGGTGGACCCAACCTCCGGAGAAGACGCGGCAACAACAAGGGGCGCAACAGGCGGAGCAACAGCTGCTACAGAGGGCACCTCCTCAGCCGAAGAGACGTCCATACCCACCGAATCATCCCCCACAGGAAGGGGCGGAAAATCCTCCTCACTGAAGAGATTCACAGGTGCAACTGGAGGCGCAGAACAGTCAGCAGCCTGATGGCCCAAAAGACCACAACGATAACACGTCCGCGGCTGACGGGCGTAAAACACCCGAACGTTGTACCCCATAAGGCGCACAGAGGACGGAATATCCGCCCGGAGTCTCATGCCCAGGGTGCGAATGTTAGACCTCACACCCTTAAGAGGACTAGAAGACACCACGTTCACTCTCACACTAACAACTGCGCCAAACCGGCCGAAATACCGCCGTAGCAGAGCCTCTGGAAACTCCAAGGGAGCTCCATGCACACTGATGTAAGTAAGTGCACCACTTCTATCCGAGAGGGTGACAGTGCCCGCACCATCCGGCAGGGGCAGTGTCTGCCCCTCGTATCGCCGGAGAAAATCGCGATACGCCACCTCCTCTGCAAACTTCACAATTGCCCTACGGGCCGTAACCAACTCGACCCCATAAATCGCAAACACAGGGACAGAGAGCATTTCACAAGCCAGGGCAATCTCCGGGTAACCAGCCCGCACAGAGAACTCTAGTCCCACAGACTGAGCCCGGACGACAGGGGGTAGAGGGACCCCCATCGTAACGCCACGTCAGCACAGGCGAGCAGAGACACACCCGCCCCCAACCAGCCGAAACGGGCAAACAACACCAACTGCTGGAGCGCCGATTCAACACGTCCGCCCCGTACCGAAGCTAGGGCCAGACTCAAACAATTTGATGTGGTACACTACTTATTTCCTTTTTTATATAGTTATCAATAAGTTGTCACTCTAATACATAATGATCAAAGTTGATATCAACACTGTATTGCCAGATATATTTGTATCCTATTCTTAATTTCATGTAAATTGAGTCCTTCCAAATAGACTTTCTTCTACCTGGAGATAAAAGACAGTCACTGTTAAATTTCGACTACCATAGGATTAAATGACTCCAGAGCCACGAGGGCATTGCGAGAGTCAACTGCAACGACCTAGGAATGTTGAGAGCGAGGAACCTGTTGATGAAGAACGTACAAAATTGCATCAAGTTCTGCTGTGAAGATTTTTTTCCAACCACAGATGCCACATATTTACACTGTTAACCAGCATATATACAGTTTCTTCTGTCCTGCATGGACAGGGTTAGAGATCTGTTAAAAATATAGTTTAGAGATTTATTGAACAATCAATCACAGAAGGTGATTGTGGTACTTTTAAAATGCTAATCTAACCTACAAATGTAAATAACAGATTTACGTCTGTCCTACATAAACAGTGTTCGAAGTATCTTTTTTACAGTGTCATTAACGTGCGTTTACAAAGGTGAAATGCAATTCTGACCAGTTTCCACATCCTGTACACACATACATATGCTTATGTCTCTCCTCGTTTTACAGGGGAAGACAGCTTTTCTATAAACTAGTGTGTCATTAAGCACTAAACTATCGAATGGGATTAAGATGCTTTTACAAACTCAGGTTATAGTAACATCACAAAAATTATAGAACATATGTATCACATACTAAATCTTGGATACAAGTCCAATATGTCATCAAGTGTTCCAGTATTCATATAGTAGTTACAGAGTTCAGCATACCTCAACCCAGGAGGGCGAACGTCATTCAATATGGGACATTCAACAATATAATGTTCAAGGGAGTGTATGTTTTCTCGTTCAAAAAGTTGACACATGGAGTTTTCGCAGTTCGTCCTCCAGACAAAGCCCAAAAATGATTCCGTGCACCCGCCAAACCCTCTGGTTATGAATGAAAAGCAGTTTACACACGACTTGCAACGGATTTCCTTCGAACACTTCCGGAACAAGTGCTTCACTGACGAATTTTGTTCGAACCACAACGCTGTAAATGCTTCACCCACGTACTACAAATACAAATAATCGCCAACAGAACCTAAACACCTAACCTAACCTATGCCTATATATCCACAATATGCTAATATATTATAATATTAATTTATATATTGAGAATATTCCCGTTTTGAGTGAAGAGCATGTAAAAATTTATAAATGCGACTGTGGAGTCAACCGCTGGATGTAATGGACTTGAGTTTAGGACGGGTTGTGTATTCGACAACTGAATTTTGATAAAGCTACCAGATACGTCTATATCCCAGGCGTATTCTGGCCACTATAACATCACATTGCCGAGTTTTTGCTCTATTAATTCCATTTCATGAATGTCTCTTCACGATATTTGTCATATCGTGACAAATGAGTGACAAATGTCAACATACAACTTTCAGGTCTTTGTGAATTTGTTAGGTCAGTAAGATTTTCATGAGATATTTGTTTAATAAGTATTTTCTTTGTCAGTGTCATTCCTTTCCCCCGTTCCATCCCAAATTCTTATCCTGACCACTTCCCTGTACTATATAGTCGTAATGGCTTGGCACTTTCCCCTGATAATTCCCTCTCTCCCTTCCTCTTTGTCACTGCTAATGAATCAACCTAGTGTTTTGTGCTGTGCTGCACACCCTTGTGCTGTGCTGCACACCCTTGTGCTGTGCTGCACACCCTTGTGCTGTGCTGCACACCCTTGTGCTGTGACGATGCTAGTCTCCGGGGGCAGGCGACATACACGTGTAGTCAGGAGATACAAGGGAGTAACCTACACCGTCGGCATACTTAGACCCATGTGTGAAGATGGCAGTGGAGTGGGCGTGTGAAGAAGTGAGCAAGGAAAAGGTGTTTCAGAACTGTAGGAGGGGTAGAAACGTTTACTCTGAAGGTCAAGGTTTTGCAAAACTCTGGAGGTGGGACCCTACATGGGGCAAGGGCGGAACGGCACAAGGAGAAATATTTATAATATGAACTGAGAGAATCTTACAAGAGTGACAACCATAAGGAAAAAGGAAGGTGGTGAAAGGGAACAGGGCCCTCGGGAAGGGCAACGATCAAAAGCACAACGTAAGTGAGAGTGAGGGACCGCGCAAGGTAGCAAAGACTGTAGC
This sequence comes from Procambarus clarkii, assembly GCF_040958095.1. NCBI lineage: Eukaryota > Metazoa > Arthropoda > Malacostraca > Decapoda > Cambaridae > Procambarus > Procambarus clarkii. The sequence continues at coordinate 30,552,946 of NC_091214.1, forward strand.
GACCACGACGATTCTGTAGAGACAGGATGCCGGTTTCAACATATAGGCTCAGGGTAGAGAACGAAAGGAAAGGCGAATGAAAGATGAAGCGTAACTCAGTATGGTGCAGAGCATCAAGACGACGAAGAGTTGAGGGAGAGCCAGACGAGTAAGCAGGACAACCATAACCGAGTTTAGACAGCACGAGGGGGGTGGGGGAAGAGAAGGGAACTATCAAAAGAAAGCACCCCAGCCATTACCACTATATAGCACGAGAGAGGAATGTATAGAGAGGAACGTGCGTCTATCAGCTCCCCAGGAAGTATAGGACAGAACCCTAAGTAAGTTAAGGGCCTTAGAGCATTCAACTCGGAGGTAAGACATATGCGGCGACCAAGAAAACGAGTGTCAAAGATTAACCCCAGAAGTTTAGCAAAATCTTTGTACAGAAGGGGACTACCATAGAGCAAGAAAGTGGGGTGAAGAACGACCTGCTACCGAGTAAAAGTCCTAGCACAAGTCCTAGTTTAAGAGAACTTGAAGCAATGATTGGTGGCCCAAGCCGAGACATTAATTGCAAGTTGAAGCCATCGTTGGAGAAAAGGCAAGTAAGTAATTATCAAAAGAAGACACTAAACCGGGAAGGCTATGTAGCACCACCAAATGTGCAGAATAATCACAGGGCGCTAAATATCACCAAGGATGCCAATACGAGAACAAAAACGCATAAGGCGAATGATATTAAAAGTATCAGATTCACCAAGAATTCTATCGAGGGACAAGTAACTGTGAGGGATGGTCAGAATGGAAGACAAACGTTCGTCCTTGAAGTCAGGAAATTCAACAAGGATATGCACGACGGTAAGACGAACAATGCAATTTGGACAACAAGGAGCTGGGCAGCGCTCCATTAAATGACCGTGAGTTAAGCGCGTATGGCCAAGACGCAACTGCGCCAGAGCTGTTTCCCACCGCTGGTTACAGTGGCAGAAGGAAGGCCATGGGGGGACACAATGCTTAAGAGTAAGCAGTTTGTTTCCAACAGCAGAAGACCAACAACCCTGCCAATGGGCAAGGATGGAGGAATGAATAACCGGATAAAAGTCGGAAAAAGGAATACCTTTACGGGAAACAGGACAAGAGCAGATAGTCTCTCTAGCGGCAGCATCTGCCCACTCATTTAAAGAAACACCATCATGGCTGAAAACCCAGCAAAACTCCACGGATTTAAATTTACTAGAGATAAGAAACAGCCAATGTTGAATCTCGACGACTACCGGATGGACAGGATTAAAGAACCCGAAAGCTATGCCGGCAATACGAGAGTCAACTACAATCACAAAGGAGGATTGACAACGAGAAAGCCGGAGACGGAAAGCATGGAGAATAGCATAAAATTCCACTGTGAAGATGCGAGTCTCCGAAGGGAGGCGACACATATAAGTGCAGTCAGGAAAAACAACGGAGTAGCCCACACCATCTGCCGACTTATACCCATCGGTGAAGACGTAAACGGAGTGGAAGTGTGTGAAAAAAAAATGCTCAAGAAAAAGGTGTTTCAGAGCCGGAAACGGAGTAAAAGCTTTAGAAACGCTGGTCAAGGATGTACAAAACTTCGGAAGGGGGACCCTCCACGGGGGCAAGGAAGGAACAATACAAGGATAAATAAGAGAAAGACGAATGGAAAGAGAGTCCTGTAAGCGAGATAGCCGGAGAGAGGGAGGTGGTGAAGAGGAACAGGAACCCACAGAAGGGGTAAAAGTCAAAGCACGACAAAGGCGAGAGGAAAGATGTTGCAAGGACCACGTAAGATAGCGAAGACAGTAGCGATCACGGCTGGCCTGGAGAGATAGGATTCCAGTGTCAACATACAAGCTGAGGGTGGGAGTCGAACGAAAGGTACCAGAGCTGAAGCGCATCCCAGCATGATGCAAAGCATCAAGACGGAGAAGAGTAGAAGGAGAAGCAGACGAATAAGCAGGACAACCATAATCGAGTTTAGACAGATTGAGTGAGGAATGGAGAGAGAGAAGCGTACTCCTATCTGCCCCGAAAGAAGTATGGAACAAAACCTTAAGAAGGGAAAAGACCTTAGAGCAGCATTCAGCGCGGAGGTAAGATATATGTGCTGACAAAGACAAACGAGTGTCAAAGATTAACCCCAGAAGCTTAGCGGAATCCTTGTACACAAGGGGATGTCCATAAAGTGACAAAGAGGGACGAAGAATGACATGCTTCCGAGTAAAAGTCATGGCATAAATCTTAGATGCAGAGAATTTGAAGCCATGATCGGTTGCCCAAGACGAAACGGCATCAGTCACAAGTTGAAGCCGCCGTTGGAGGAGAGGCGAATCATCACCCCGACAGCAAAGAGTAAGATCGTCTACATAGAGAGTGGAGAAGACTACAGAAGGAAGGGAGGAAAGAAGACCATTGAGAACAACCAGAAAAAGAGTGGTGCTCAGAACACTACCTTGGGGCACACCCTCATATTGCCGAAAAGGGGCAGAGAGAATGTTACCAAACTTCACTCGAAAGGAACGACGAGAGACGAAACCTTGAAGAAAGAGAGGGAGATTCCCACGATGGCCAAAAGAATGAAGTTGGGATAGAATATGATACCGCCAGGTAGTGTCGTAAGCCTTTTCCAAGTCAAAAAGAACGGCAATAACGGAGGTCTTCGCAGCAAAAGCAGTACGAATATAGACCTCCAAGTTCACCAGGACATCTGTTGTGCTGCGGCACTTGCGAAAACCAAATTGTGAGGGGGGGAAAGGTGGTGATAGTACTCTAAGAACCACATCAGACGAACATTAACCATATGCTAAAAGAGCTTGCAGACACAACTCGTGATGGCAATAGGGCGGAAGTCCTTGGGGGATGACCCGAGAGACCCTGGATTCCAAACAGGGAGGACAACAGCATCGAGCCAGTCCTCAGGGACTGACGACGACTCCCAAACCCGATTATACAGACTCAGTAAATACTGAGACGTGCTCGGAGGGAGATGGCGAAGCATCTCATAATGAATACCCTCGGGGCCTGCTGTCGCAGAACCGCAGAGGGCCAGGGCAGTCCAAAGTTCAGAGAGAGAGAAGGAATCTTTATAGAGAAGGCAAAGATGAGTATAGAAATCCAAAGGACAAGATTCAAGGACAGGTTTACGAAGAAGGAAAGATTGGGGAAGATGAAAACCAGAGTTAACAGAAGAAAAGTGGGAACCCAATTCGGTAGCGACCTGCAAAGGGTCCGCCACAAAAGTACCATGAAGGTGAAGGACTGGTCAGACATCGGGAACGAACCTACCCGCTATCTTGCGGATACGCTACCAGATCTGTGGCAGAGGCGTGTCGAACGTAATGGTGGAGACATAAGACGCCCAACATTCACGTTTAGCAGTACGGATGGCCCTACGGGCCACCACACTCGTCTTCCGAAATAAAAGGACAAAATCGGCCGTCTGCCGGCGGCGGTGTCTCTTCCAGGCTGCACGCTTACAGCGGACAGCCCGAGCACAGTCTGTATTCCACCAGGGAACGCACTTCCATGGGCCCCGAGAGGAAGAGCGATGAATAGAGCGGAGGGCAGCGTCGAAGACGGTGTCATGAAAAAGGAGGAGAAAGTGAGGAAGAGGCAGAAGGGAGAGGTTAGAGAGAGAGCAGCATTGAGGGTAAATAGGTTCTAGTCTGCCTTAGCAAACTGCCACCGAGGGAAGGAGAGGGGAGGGTGAAAAGAGAAAAAGGCAACAAAGATGGGAAAATGGTCACTGCCATGGAGGTCATCAAGAACCTGCCATGTGAAATCCAAGTAAAGAGAAGACGAGCAAAGAGAAAGATCAAGACAGGAAAGGGTGCGAGTCCGAGAGTCTAAATGCATGGGTTCACCAATATTCAGAAGAGACAGGGAAGAAGAGAGGAGAAACGGCTCAAGGAGGCGACCCCGGGTATTCGTCAGAACGTCACCCCAAAGAGAGTGACGACAATGGAAGTCACCCAGCAGGAGCACAGGCTCCGGCAAGGAGTCTAGGAGGTGTTTCAAATCAGGAAGAGAGAGCGGGACACTCGGGGGGAGATAAATGGAACAAACTGTGTACCATTTCCCCACAAAGATACGAGCAGCAGAACAATGGAGAGGCGAAGGAAAAAGTAAAGGAACAAAGGGAACATCAGCCTGAATCAAGAGAGCAGAAGAATTAGAAGCCCCAGCAATGGCTGGGGGGGGGGGAGAGAAAGGAATAGCCACGAAAACGACCAGGACGAGCACCAAGCATTGGCTCCTGGAGACAGACACAAAGGGGCGAAAACCGCGAAATCAGAAGTTGGAGTTCGAGGAAATAGGCGTAATAACCTCGAACGTTCCATTGAAGAATGGACAACGACGAGAAGAGAAAGGACAAAAACAGAGAACAAGGAAGAAACAAAGGCGAAAGAGCAATAGAGCACGTTAAAGAATATCAGGGTCGGGATCAGGGTCAGCAAAGTCAGGGTTAGGGGGCATGGGTAAACTGAGCAAAGGCGGAGGGAAGGAAACGGGAGAACAGATCAGAGGTGGGCGGGCGGGGTCCGGAGGAGGAGGAGGAGGAGGAAGAGGAGGAGACAACGGAGAGGAGCAGTCAAGGACAGCAGCAGGAAGAGGGGGAGTAGAAAGAGGGGAGCGCACCCCAGCAAGAGCAGCAACCGAAAGGGAAGCAGGGGCCAAAGAAATTTCCAAAGCAGGAACAGGGGGCGCAATCACTGAAACGGGAGGGGAAGGAGCAACAGAACCAGACGTAGGAGCTGAGGAAGAAAGCGAAGCCTTCTTACCCGCCGGGGAAGAGGAAGGAGAGGAGCCAGGCTTACGCTTCTGACTTAAAGAGACCGGTGTCCCAGCAACTACGTACCGGGCAACGGATTCCAGCGTCTCAACAGGAGAAGCTGAACGAGAGCACACACGACAGCCGTTGAGAGAGCGATGGACATCAGCCCGTACTGACAGGGGGCGTGGAGAGAGATATGAGACGGAGGAGGAGGATGGGAAGGAGGATCGCAGGGAGACGAGGAAGAAGACACAGGAGACATGACAGACTGGGCAGAAAGAAGAGTAACCCCAGACAGAGGACCAGGAGGGGAATACTTCGGGACAGAACTCAAAGGAACAGAGAAGGGGCGGTAGGCGTATCAGGATCCAAGGCTCGAAAACGGTTTTCAGTCTGAGGAAGGTGGGAAGGACAAGTTGAGGAAGAGTGCAACACGCGAGCATAAGAGAGATGTTAGCATAAGGTAGTAGTCGGCGAACCTGGTGCCGTGCCACAGGAAAAGATAAACGCTCCCGGTGCTTCAAGTTGAAGGACGGCTGCCTCAAGCTTGTAATGTATACACGCACGGAAGAAGGTAGGGTGGGCCTCACCGCAATTGAGGCAGCGAGCCTGGGGAGAAGTGCACTTCGACTTAGAGTGACCCTCGCCCCCACACAAAGGACAGAGAGAGAGAGAGACAGTTCCAGAGCAGTGGAGGACACCATGCCCAAACCTCCAGCACTTATTACAGAACTGAGGAGAGGGAATGTACTCCTGGACAGAGCACCTGGCACCAGCAAGAATGACAGAGGGCGGAAGGGTCCTACCATCAAAGGTAATATTCACAACCCGAAGGGGCTGACGGCGACGAACACGGGGGGGGGGGGGGGACGAAGGGAAGGGAACTATCAGGGGGGAAAGCGTCAAGCCATTACGACTATATAGCACTTGGAAGTGGTCAGGATAAGGATTTGGGATGGGAGGGGAGAAGGAATGGTACCCAACCACGGGGGGGGGGGGGGGGACGAGTAAATGTGTCTAATTGGAGGTCAGAATGGCCTTGGGCATCGAGGATATGCCGAATATCATCGTGGCAATCCTGCAGATTCCGAACACCAGTTGCAACGTGGGACAGGAGGAGAATAGTGCCAACACTGGCATTCAACCAAGCGTTATTTGAGACCCGAACAGGGGTCTCGCCAAGGCAGGATAAGGCAGCCAAGCGGGAAGCTGCATCCTGAGAAGGAGCAGCAACGACACATGTACTGAGACGAGTGGGGTTCAAGGTATTAACAGAGTCATCTACAGACTCAACAAGATGCCTATGGAGGGAGAAATCGTCAGGAGGCGCAGAATCAAGAGGGAGGAGATCAAAGTATTTGGCCCACGAAGCGGGACCAAACAAGGCCTGATATGCATCAGTACGGAAGGAATCTAGCGAGTGTGGCCGTGGCACGGACGGCGTTGAGAACCCCCAGAGAGAGGTTAAAAGGCACAGTAGTCACAATGAGAGACTGAGCCGTGCCAGGGGACGAAGTGGTCACCACTGGGGGCATGTGACTCTACCCAACCATAGAGGGAGGGGGGGGGGGGGGGAGAGCCGAGAGAAGAAGTCAGGAAGGGTCAAAGGAGGAGCAAGGTCGGGGCCCAACGCAGCGGGTCTACAGAGCCCGGTCTTCCAATACAGTCCGACTCGGGGGCTTGGTCGCCCACCTCACAAGCCTGAGAGGGTACAAGAGAAACAATCAATGACAAAGACGAAAAGAGACATTTTCATTCACGAATGTCCTCCCATACCCACCATGGAGCCACAATTAGAAGCAGGACACCCAACAAGAAGCTATCACCGATCATGCCGGGGCCCCCTAGGACTGCGTCATGAGTATACGCCCCACAAACGCACCCTTAAGAACCGTCAGTCCGTCGAGATCTGGTTTTGTGACGAAAGGGGCATTGACAATAAAAGGTTCCCCTCGCGCGAGACGTTGGGTACTACAGTTCTACGGGTGCAAGAGTATGCCTTCTCAAACACCCGAGCGTCAAATAACATTTGGATAATGTAGGACTTAGAGGCAGTCTTGAACTCAGTGATAATGAACAAGTCAATTTAAAATATAATAATAATAATAATATCAAGAATATGATTTTCCACATTAGTCTTATATATGTTTACTTTGCTAACAGCGCATGCTTGGAATTTGTATGTGGGGAACATGGCGCACCTAAGGGGGAGAGAGAGAATGAATGACGCGTTTGAGGTAGAGCGAGGTGAGACCTATGACCTTCCTTCAATTCAAGCTCATTCGGGAGGAATGCCTTGTGATATCTGGGAATGGTATAACTATTCTATCCTCATAACTTGATACAGTCTTCAGTTCACTACCACATGTTTGACTGTCACGTTGACTGCACTTACTTACTCTTAAAAGTTAAATTAATTAGAAAACATTGTTAACGCTAAGTAAACAGATGCAAGAAGTGAAAGGAAAAAGATACGTGAAATTCAGTAAACGCTAACCTACTGACTTTGACTGACTTGAGTTTACTTAGAGACATGCATGTAACCCCCCCCCCCCCTCAACCTCGAAAGAGAAGATATAAACAGACCTGAGTGCCAGGTGTAGGGGGTGGTGGGGCACCATCTGGGTATGGTGTGTGGTAACACATCATTCAGTTCAGTTAAGCTATGTCAAACTCCCAAGAGGCTACCCGATACCCCAAAGCCTTCCTCCTGACCCCAAATTATATATAAAAGGGTTTACGCCTTTAACTATTTATTGTCCGGTGAAAGACATACAAGACCTCAGGCTGATACATCCCCGCGATATTATTAGTATTATTTTCGTTGTAAATCGCTTAAATGTTTAATAAAGAATAAATTTATATAATGTGTTTACTTTTTCCCTCGTTTATTGTGGACTGAGGAAATGTGAAGTGTGTGGAATTGATGATGTGGAGTGATTGATAATGACAGTCACCGGCATGGGGGGGGGGGGGGGAGGGAGGCCGGTGCGACATACGACCCCACCACCTTAATGCTAACATAGGCCACTCAAGCATGAGGCGTCAATGAGCGCACGCCGAGGGCTGGCGTCATGGAGGTGCATTGCTCCTAGTACACTTCACGGCTCTTATGTGGTCTGCTGGTATGTGCTGAGAACCTCATGTCTATGTGGACACATGCGGGTGTGTGGTCATGTGATGCTGCTGAGTATGTACCGCTCTGGAAGCTACGTGTAGGAGTGAGGGGAGAGAGACCCACCCACACTGTTTACAAAAAAAAAAAATACGACTCAGTGATACACTCCATTTGCTGCTGAGAGGCTCTACCGACAACACAGACCTGTCTAACGTGAAAACTAATCACCGTCATTGAACACCAGCGACACAAACAGAATTGGGTGAGAAAGATATACGTTTTTTTTCCTACATAAAACAGACAGTGTTTAAGAAAAAGAATCAGAGACCCCACTATCAGACAAAGCTACCGCCTGCTCTCTCCCCTTCCCCTCTCCCCCTCCTTCACATGCCATACCCCTAACCACCCATCTTAAGAGCCTGGTCTCCTACCTTGTCAGGGGTAGCAGGGGCCCTCCCTCCCTCAACATATCCTTGTCAGGGTAGGGGGTCCCTCCCACCTCAACATATCCTACATACTGTTATTTAACTGGTAATTCGCTCGCTGACCACCAGGGGGTCAGGACATGCTCACCTGATTTGCCAGTTGTCGCCTGGTGATGCGTGGAGGCGGGTGTGGGTTGTGGTGCGGTGTGCCCGCTAGCCGAAGACCCGGCTGGCGGTATGGTTGTTAGTGGTGTCTCCCGCGTTCGGCGGGTTGACACGGCGTGCCTCGATTGCCAGGTATGGTGTGGTAGTGGTTCTCGTGGGCTGTGTGGAGCGCCCTGACCGGACGTCCGTCAGAGGGATAGCGCCCTCGACTAGACAATCTGTGGTAAGCACGATATACGCCAGTTCATAGTGATTGCTTGTAGGTAGGTCGTGTGCCCAGCGACAGTAGCAATGTTTATTGATGAGTTAGAAACATTTTTATTGGAGTGTCGATGGGTTGCAGGTTTGTCTTTGGGGAAGATGTTGCTGAGAACTTCGAATCCAGCACAGAGGAAGTAGTTGATGAGACTCCAAGGTAGTGGAGCAGAGGACCTCGAGCTGTGAGGAGAAGCAGTGAAGAGGAGTGTCACGTGCTTCTATAGAGGTGGTGAAGCACCATAGTTGCTCGAGGGAACTTCATGGTGTAGCAACCAAGAGAGCTGTGGAGGAACCTAGCAGAAGGGTGAAGCACCAAGGAAAACTTCATGGTGGTAGCCTGGAGGAGCTGCAGAGGATCCTGGTAGTTAAGCTCGGAAGAACCTGAAGATATCAGGGTAGTGAACTTCCAGTTGTGGAAGGGAAGTTCTAAATGATTACTTGTAGGGAGGTAATCGAGTGTTTGGTTGTCACTAGCGTGCAAGACGCAGTGAGAGGTGGGTGATTGTTTGCATTCTTATGTCAAGGAGTGTTTTATACTGAAGTTTAGAGTTACAATCGTAGGCTGGATTACCTACAGATGTATGTGTTCTAGGACTGATAGAGTGATCGATTGATCATTGTTGTGTATCAAGGAACATTTATACTGATATATGTTATTGCATTTACATGCTGATTTTCCTTGTACATGTTTATATATATATATATATATATATATATATATATATATATATATATATATATATATATATATATATATGTCGTACCTAGTAGCCAGAACGCACTTTTCAGCCTACTATGCAAGGCCCGATTTGCCTAATAAGCCAAGTTTTCCTGAATTAATATATTTTCTATAATTTTTTTCTAATGAAATGATAAAGCTACCCATTTCATTATGTATGACGTCAATTTTTTTTATTGGCGTTAAAATTAACGTAGATATATGACAGAACCTAACCAACCCTACCTAACCTAACCTAACCTATGTTCATAGGTTAGGTTGGGTTAGGTAGCCGAAAAAGTTAGGTTAGGTTAGGTAGGTTAGGTAGTCGAAAAAACATTAATTCATGAAAACTTGGCTTATTAGGCAAATCGGGCCTTGCATAGTAGGCTGAAAAGTGCGTTCTGGCTACTAGGTACGACATATATATATATATATATATATATATATATATATATATATATATATATATATATATATATATATATATATATATTGTGACGATAATCTCCTTCAAGAGATTGAGCCTGCTCTTCCCTCCACAATTACGTCGTTGTGGTTATATAAAACGACTATGGAAGACATGTCCAACAACAACAACACCAGCAAGGCTTGCCAGGGTGAGCAAAACGTATGCAGCCAGCCACCTGTTCGGACTCAAACCACCAAACTACATGTTGATCGCTACCGGCTCCGCTGATTGGTCGCCGGTCTGGCTGCACCTGCACTCGCCCCCCCATACTACTTGATGTCTGGGGTCGCCCCAACCTCCTACCTCAGAATGTTCAGTGCTCTCGTTGTCACCACTCCTCCCGGCTAGACGCTAGCGTGTACTGAGAGAAGTGGTGGCTTAAAGCCAATATTCCAACACCTCCCATTTACTTTTGTATTGCACTTCTTGTTATTTTGCCTTAACGTAACTTTTCATTGTGTCATCTAATTATTCTTATTATTTTGATTGATTTTATTATAAGAATTTGTTTGTGCATTTTATTCATGTTTTGATTTAATTAACGTAATTAAAATTTCATTGTTAAAGTTTACTTGTGTTTTGTGTGTCTTCTCCTTACCTTACCACAGACGAAGTTCCAGTTTTTTCTATTTTTTTTTATAACTATGTGACGAGGCCATACCCCTAGCCTTAAACAGCCGAACACCAACGCGTTACCGTCACAAGTTATATGGGGGCCTGTCCTAGGAGCTTCACTCAGGTACTGGTGCCAAGTGGTAATTTATGGTAAGCGTATTTAACTTTGTTAACGTAGCTTTACTATTTTTCATATTCAATTCATTTTTTATAAGGTGCGGTGTATTGTGCATTACGAGAGTAACATATAGTGAAGGTGAGACAACTTTGGATTACGTGGTGACTGTAGGCCGCAGTCATACTCTTAATTGGTCATCTCTCCCTCCGTGTTATTACTCGTGTTTACCATCTATGTCCCTTGAATATTTCTCATTCTGACAGATCATCATATTGGTACCCTGGTACTGTGGTCTGCCCCGGGTCAAGAGTACCCAATCTTCTGCAATCTGACTGTAGGAGGACAAAGAGGGCCATAGTTCCTCTAGCTCGAACTTTAGTTGCTGAATTGGGACCTCAGCAGCAGTTCTCGTCACAAGTTGACACCTCGCACCCCTACACGTCAGTCAGAGATGATGATACATACAACGGTAGGGAATTAGCTTATTTTTTCAGAGCACAAAAGTTCGCTAATTCTGTAAGTATCATATTAAATTCAGTGGGGAAAACTTGCTTTATGTCCTATAGAGACTTGGCAAGGTATGCCTACATCCTTGGACTACCAATTTTACTTTTGAAGCATTTAACTGTTTCATTTGTTTTCGAAACTTTGTTTCATTTGTTAGTAGGATTTTCTTGCCCTTATTCTCTTACATGAGTACCGGGTACAAGATTTCCTGCGCCCTTGATTTAATTTAATCATTTAATATCTTTCACTTAACGTTAATTGTTAAAGATCACACAGGATAGGTACCAGTTGCCACGTTGTCCTGTTTCTGACATTTCACTATTGAATATTCGTGTACCTTTATTTGCTAATTTCACCATGTTTCGTCTCCAAACTTTCCGTGCAAATCCAGCAGGTGAAATAGGGACTTTAAGTCGTGCCAAGAGGACTGAATTACAAACTCTTGCACATGAGTATCAACTAGAAGTTCCCTACCAAGCCAACAAAAATGACCTACACAACCTGTTGCTGGATTACTATTTAGAGCAAGGTAAGATAGACTCTGAAACTCATGAAACTTACTATATTGCAGATAAAACTGACTTGGCAACGATGAAACTTAAACTAGAGCTGGCTAAGATTGAACGTGAGCAGCAAAGGGAAGCCCGCGAACAACAAGAACGAGCGGCTGCCATACGGAGGGAAGAACAAGAACGCGAAGCTGCTTTGAGGAGGGAAGAACAAGAACGAGAAATCACCCTCAGAGAACGCGAAGCTGCTTTGAGGAGAGAAGAACACGAACGAGGACTCGCCCTCCAAGAACGTGAGGTTGCACTACTCCAGGAGCGGGAACGAGTGCAGCTTGAAACCAAACGACGCGAGTTGGAGATGCAACGCGAACATGACAAGCAACAAGCAACTCTGGCTCTAGAGTGTCGTCAACGTGAAATCGCCTTGGAAACTTCCCACTTCACTCAACGCCAACAAGCTACTGCCAATCTTCCCGTCAGTTTTAATATATCACATGCAAGTAAGTTAATGCCATCCTTTGTAGAAGCAGAAGTTGATGTGTTTTTCACCACCTTTGAAACCCTTGCTAATCAACTCAGTTGGCCTGTCGACCAATGGGCCACACTTCTCAGAGTCCATCTTACAGGTAGAGCTGCAGTCACACTCAGTACTTTGGCGTCTGAGAATGACTACTACACTCTGAAACAAGCAGTGTTGGACGCCTACCTACTTTCCACAGAAAGTTATAGAAGGAAATTCCGTGACCACCTGAAGGCAAGTACCACTACCTTCCTCGAGTTTGCTAACACGAAACGGAGGTATTTCATGAAATGGCTGGAAGCAGCACATGTCTCTACTTTTACAGAACTCGTCAACCTGATGCTTGTTGAAGAATTCTTGAGACGTGTGCCACCTCCTGTCCGCCTCTACTTAGCAGATAAAGAAGAAACCGACTACCTGAAGTGTGCTAAGTCGGCTGACACTTACAGCCTCATCCACCGGCTGACACCCGAACCATCCTCCAGTAAGAAGTCGTGGTACAGTTACGAGAAGGTGAGCCCCGATCAAGCTGGTTCACAACTGTACTGCAAGTATTGTAGACTCTATGGACATACCATAGACAAGTGTGGTAAGTCTCAATACAAGGGAACCACTGACCAACAACGACCCAAACCAACTCCTCCTAAGTCCGGTAAGCCTGTGATGAATGTTGGTGTTGATGTTAATGATCTTTCTCTTTTCAGTAACCACCTGTATACTGGAACTGTCTCTGCCAACGGTTCAAATCCGGAGGGACGTTTCAAATTGAAGATCTTGAGGGACACAGCGGCTCTACAATCGATCATCTTGAAGTCGGCTTTGCCCAACATAGTCTACACCGGGGAAACAGTCTTCATCACTGACCTCACTGCTACCACTCCATACCCTCTCGCCAGAGTCCACCTGGATTGTCCCTACGTGAACGGGGAAGTCCAAGTCGCCGTCAGGGAAAAGCCTTTTCCCATGCCTGGAGTGCAACTTCTCCTAGGCAACGACTTGGCAGAAGACCTGCAACCGACCAACCTGATCGTCATGGACAAACCCCAGGTGTGTAACTCTGTGCCAATAAACCCTATTCTTGAGTATGTTCCAGCAGAGGTTCAAGAGAGTGATGAAGTTTCTCCTCCGGTTCTCGTGACCACCCGTGCACAAGCCGCACGTCCACAGCCAGCTGACTCTACTGCTACCGCTGTCCCTCAAGACCCTCAGAAACTCCCCCCGCATCTGACCAAGTTGGAGTTCCGTAAGTTGCAGAGGGAAGATCTTACTTTAACACCATTGTTTTTCCAGGCTGAGACTCAACCCGACAGTATTCCTGGGTTCTTCCTAGAGAACGACTTGCTCTACCGCAGATATAGACCCAGTAAACTGAAGGAGGAGGACGATTGGGCCAACATCGAACAACTTGTGATTCCCACCAGCCTGCGGCCCACTATTCTACACCTGGCCCACGGAGCATTCTCCCACTACGGCTTCAACAAGACTTACCATGGGATTCGTCAAGACTACTACTGGCCAGGTATGGTAAATAACGTCAAACAGTACGTAAAACAGTGTCATACATGTCAGATGGCAGGCAAACCGAACGTCTCCATTCCCAGAGCACCACTGATTCCCATACAGGTGCCTGCGGAACCTTTCCACAGACTCATAATAGACTGTGTTGGTCCTTTACCTCGGACCAGTTCAGGTAACGCCTACATCCTAACCATCCTGTGTCCTACCACCAGATTTCCCATAGCAGTTCCAGTGAAGAACATCACGGCTGCTACGGTTATCAAACATCTATTGAAGATCTTCACTCAATACGGATTTCCCAGGGAGATTCAAAGTGACTGTGGCACCAACTTCACCAGTGATCTCTTCAAAAGGACACTGGAGGAGTTCAACATCAAACAGGTATTGTCCAGCCCCTATCATCCTGCTTCACAGGGTTCTCTTGAACGTAGTCATCAGACCATCAAAGCACTCTTGAAAAAGTTTTGTAGTGAAACCTCGAAGGATTGGGATAAGCAGATTGACCTTATAATGTGTATTTTCAGAAGTCTCCCCAATGAGTCCCTAGGAGTATCTCCTTATGAGATGCTCTACGGCCGTAAGTGCCATACTCCCCTTAAGGCTTTCAAAGACTCTCTCAGAGATGCCACCTTCAGTGAGCATCAGAATGTGCCCCAGTTTCTTCAAAACCTTCAACACATTCTAGAGAGAGTCCACCGCTTTGCCCATGATAATCTATTGAAAGCCCAGGTGAGAATGAAGACTCATTACGACCAGACCAGCAAAGTAAGAAAATTCAAGCCGGGAGACTTCGTCCTTGCCTATTTTCCTATCCCAGGTTCACCTTTACAAAACAGATTTTCAGGACCCTACTGCGTCAAAGAGTGCAGAAACAACAACAACTACGTCATAGAAACTCCAGATAGGCGGCGGAAGACCCAGCTGTGCCACGTCAACCTCCTGAAGCAATATAATGGTACTCCTCCCACTGTCTTGACTAACTATTCCACATTCACAGAACCCTACATCCACAGTGAGACCTTCCCAGCTTCTCCTCCCGAAAGCACTGAAAAAGGGTCGGCGCTTTCTAATTCCGAAATCCTTAATGATCTTCCCAAATGCTTTCAGGATAATAATCGTGCTCCTTTGCCCTCTTTTAATTCCACTCTCACCTCGTCAGATAAACCCTTCATCCTCCATGTCGACGCTAGGGGTACCGACGTTGGTGGTGTCGTGATGCAGCAACGAGGCGAGAAGAATACACCTGTCAGCGACTACTGCTACAAGGAACGACGGAACAATTGGCAAGGAGCTACTCTTCCTCATCCTGAAGCTTCAGCACTTCACTCCACCCCTGAAAAGTGCTCGGTCCACCATCAACACGGACCACACCACCCTACACCTCCTGCAGCACGCCCCCTTCTCATCTCAACGTCTTCTACTATGGGCTTGCTACCTGCAGAAATTCAACCTGGAGACACGCTATACCAAGAGTCTGACAACATCTTAGCCCATGATCTCTCCAGAGTTTATGAAGTAGAAGTGACTCCATCCATTACTCCACCACATAACGACGTACTTCTTCCAGAACCGCAGGCTTCGGGGGAGAGTTGTGACGATAATCTCCTTCAAGAGATTGAGCCTGCTCTTCCCTCCACAATTACGTCGTTGTGGTTATATAAAACGACTATGGAAGACATGTCCAACAACAACAACACCAGCAAGGCTTGCCAGGGTGAGCAAAACGTATGCAGCCAGCCACCTGTTCGGACTCAAACCACCAAACTACATGTTGATCGCTACCGGCTCCGCTGATTGGTCGCCGGTCTGGCTGCACCTGCACTCGCCCCCCCATACTACTTGATGTCTGGGGTCGCCCCAACCTCCTACCTCAGAATGTTCAGTGCTCTCGTTGTCACCACTCCTCCCGGCTAGACGCTAGCGTGTACTGAGAGAAGTGGTGGCTTAAAGCCAATATTCCAACACCTCCCATTTACTTTTGTATTGCACTTCTTGTTATTTTGCCTTAACGTAACTTTTCATTGTGTCATCTAATTATTCTTATTATTTTGATTGATTTTATTATAAGAATTTGTTTGTGCATTTTATTCATGTTTTGATTTAATTAACGTAATTAAAATTTCATTGTTAAAGTTTACTTGTGTTTTGTGTGTCTTCTCCTTACCTTACCACAGACGAAGTTCCAGTTTTTTCTATTTTTTTTTATAACTATGTGACGAGGCCATACCCCTAGCCTTAAACAGCCGAACACCAACGCGTTACCGTCACAATATATATATATATATATATATATATATATATATATATATATATATATATATATAATATATATATATATATATATATATATATATATATATGTCGTACCTAGTAGCCAGAACTCACTTCTCAGCCTACAATGCAAGGCCCGATTTGCCTAATAAGCCAAGTTTTCATAAATTAATATATTTTCTATAATTTTTTTCTTATGAAATGATAAAGCTACCCATTTCATTATGTAGTAGGTCAATTTTTTTTTATTGGAGTTAAAATTAACGTAGATATAAGACCGAACCTAACCAACCCTACCTAACCTAACCTAACCTATCTTTATAGGTTAGGTTAGGTTAGGTAGCCGAAAAAGTTAGGTTAGGTTAGGTAGGTTAGGTAGTCGAAAAGCAAATAATTCATGAAAACTTTGATTATTAGGCAAATCGGGCCTTGCATAGTAGGCTGAGAAGTGAGTTCTGGCTACTAGGTACGACATACACACATATATATATATATATATATATATATATATATATATATATATTCTCTTGCCGAGAGTGCAACAGTGTATGTAGACTTTACCTACTTGAGGAGGTTGATAGTATCAGGTGGTGAACCAGGAGATAGGATACCACTTGATAAGCTGATGATAGAGTTCTGATGGTGTTGGAGTGCAACCTGATTGTAATAGTATAGAGTATAGGGTTCTTTATTATTATGTGTATGTGCTTTGTCCAGTAAATGTATTCAAATTTGCTGGTGTTTCCCCTTGTCCTAGTGAGGCTTCCCAGGAAATAGTAAAGAAAGAGAGAGAGAGAGAAAGATCCAAGAACCACAGCTGTGGACAGGGTAGGATGGAAAATTAGTAAGTCAAAGGGGATTGAGGAGATCATATCACATAAGGAGAGAGTGGGGAGTCACAGCGGCTCGAGTGGGTGTGTGCACGTGACAACGAGGCTAGGTGTTGGAGCCGCATCCCCTAAATGTGTGACGTTGAGCCCCTCTCCAAGAGCCAGAAGTGCCTAGTGTGATCTCCTAGTGAAGTAAAAGCACTCTGCCGAGTTGTGGGTTGGGTTGTCCGTAAAGGAGGAACACAACACGTCAACACCACCAACACAAAAACTATAATATTCTTCACCTGCGCCTGCCGTGTAGTCCGTGATGGATGCCCCCTGTGTGCTGGAGTGTGCTCTCCCGCCTGCTGGGCCTGCTCCATCTCCGGCTTCAATCTCCGGGCGTGGTGGTGGACCTTTGCCCCGTGCTGTGGAGGCTTCTGTTCTGTGTGGGCGTGCTGCATCGGCTTTGGGACAGCCCGCGACGGGTTCTTCTGGGGCGCCTCTTGCTGGGGGGTCATAGTTCCGACGATCAGCAGCCTCATGTTAAGCGCCGTCGGTCTGCTTGGGCTGCGTCGCCCCGACGGTCGTGGGCGGAGGACCGTCATGCAATGGAGGATGAGGGTGTGGACGTCGCCGTGGTGACTTCGGTGGTGGATATTGTGCCCCCTGCCGATGGCTCCCCTTCGTAGACGGTTGCCCCTGGTGATCGGGACTTGGTGGGCGTGTTATCCAAGGATGGGCGTTGGGGGACTTCAGCCCTTGTTCCGGTTGGCAGGGGCCCTGAGGCTCCGGCAGAGAGCTCCTCCGTGGGGCTCGGTGCGGTGCCTGGGGTCCAGGCTGATGTGCAGCCGGTGGGTCGCGATGGGCTGGGGTGTCCTGAGGTTGTCCCGATGGTGCCCTCTGTTGTATGTGCGTCCTTGAATATTCGGAGTTTGAATGCTCTTGGGGTCCAGTTGGGCCTGTTGGATGTTCTGAGGAAGCAACGTGTGGATGTGGCTCTTATTCAATAGCATAATGTTCATGATATGTCTGTGTTGCAGTGCATGAGTGTGCATTTTCATGTGGTGCTCAACCCGCCGAGGACGCTTTTCGGGGGGACCTTTATGTTGTTTTCTCGGAGGGCTTCCTTCGTGCTTCACGCGGAAATGGACAAGGATGGGCGGGTGTTATTTGTGAGGGTGGAGTTTTTGGGGGTCGTCATTCCGTTCTTGACCGTGTACATGCCACTGCCCGTCCCACACCATGTGGGAGCACCCCCCTCCTCCCTCCCTCTCTCACACTATCAACTTGTTGATGTATTCCTTTCCCATTACTTATCTCACCCTCCCCCTCTTACCCGTACACACACACATTTTATCTACATGACCCACAACGTCCCATACATTTTACCTACATGACCCAGAACGTCCGCCCCTGACGTACCCCGTCTCAATCTACGGACATCACACATACTTTTTGACTGTGATCGAGTTCGATCCTGAGGGTCCCCTCGGCTCTGGGTCATAAAGTACACTACTTGCATGGAGGGAGATGGCGAAGCATCTCATAATGTCTCATCCCAGCCCGCTCCTGTAGAACCGCAAAGGGTCAGGGCAGAAGAAAGTGTGTGTGTACACTCACCTAGTTGTACTCACCTAGTTGTACTTGCGGGGGTTGAGCTCTGGCTCTTTGGTCCCGCCTCTCAACCGTCAATCAACAGGTGTACAGATTCCTGAGCCTATTGGGCTCTATCATATCTACACTTGAAACTGTGTATGGAGTCAGCCTCCACCACATCACTTCCTAATGCATTCCATTTGTCAACCACTCTGACACTAAAAAAGTTCTTTCTAATATCTCTGTGGCTCATTTGGGCACCCAGTTTCCACCTGTGTCCCCTAGTGCGTGTGCCCCTTGTGTTAAACAGCCTGTCTTTATCAACCCTGTCGATTCCCTTGAGGATCTTGAATGTGGTGATCATGTCCCCCCTAAGTCTTCTGTCTTCCAACGAAGTGAGGTTTAATTCCCGTAGTCTCTCCTCGTAGCTCATACCTCTCAGCTCGGGTACTAGTCTGGTGGCAAACCTTTGAACCTTTTCCATTTTAGTCTTATGCTTGACTAGATATGACTCCATGCTGGTGCCGCATACTCCAGGATTGGTCTGACATATGTGGTATATAACGTTCTGAAAGATTCCTTACACAAGTTTCTAAAGGCCGTTCTTATGTTAGCCAACCTGGCATATGCTGCTGCTGTTATCCTCTTGATATGAGTTTCAGGGGACAGGTCTGGCGTGATATCAACCCCCAGGTCTTTCTCTCTCTCGTACTCTTGAAGTATTTCATCTCCCAAGTGATACCTTGTATCTGGTCTCCTGCTTCCTACCCCTATCTTTATTACATTACATTTGCTTGGATTAAACTCTAATAGCCATTTGTTCGACCATTCCTGCAGCTTGTCCAGGTCTTCTTGAAGCCTCAAGCTGTCTTCCTCTGTCTTAATCCTTCTCATAATTTTGACGTCGTCAGCAAACATTGAGAGGAATGAGTCTATACCCTCTGGGAGATCATTTACGTATATCAGAAACAGGATAGGTCCAAGTACAGAGCCCTGTGGGACTCCACTGGTGACTTCACGCCAGTCTGAGGTCTCACCCCTCACTGTAACTCTCTGCTTCCTATTGTTTAGGTACTCCCTTATCCACTGGAGCGCCCTACCAGTTACTCCTGCCTGTTTCTCCAGCTTATGCATCAACCTTTTATGGGGTACTGTGTCAAAGGCTTTCCGAAAGTCCAAAAAAATGCAGTCCACCCACCCTTCTCTTTCTTGTTTAATCTTTGTCACCTGATCGTAGAATTCTATCAATCCTGTAAGGCAAGATTTACCCTCCCTGAACCCATGTTGATGGGTTGTCACGAAGTCTCTTCTCTCCAGATGTGTTACTAGGTTTTTTCTCACAATCTTCTCCATCACCTTGCATGGTATACAAGTTAAGGACACTGGCCTGTAGTTCAGTGCCTCTTGTCTGTCACCCTTTTTGTATATTCGTACTACATTAGCAGTCTTCCATATTTCTGGTAGGTCCCCCGTTTCCAGTGACCTACTATACACTATGGAGAGTGGTAGGCAAAGTGCTCCTGCACACTCTTTCAATACCCATGGCGAGATTCCATCCGGCCTAACAGCTTTTCTCACATCCAGCTCCAATAGGAGCTTCTTGACCTCATCTCTTGTAATTTCGAACCTATCCAAGGTCACCTGGTTTGCTGCCACCTCTTCTAGCGCCGCGACATCTCCCTGTTCTATTGTAAAGACCTCTTGGAACCTTTTGTTGAGTTCTTCACACACGTCTTTGTCATTCTCTGTGTACCTGTCCTCGCCCACCCTAAGTTTCATCACCTGTTCCTTCACTGTTGTCTTCCTCCTGATGTGACTGTGTAGTAGCTTTGGTTCGGTCTTGGCTTTATTGGCTATATCATTTTCATACCTTTTCTCAGCTGCTCTTCTCACACTGACGTACTCATTCCTGGTTCTCTGGTATCTCACTCTACTTTCTGGTGTTCTGTTATTACGGAAGTTCCTCCATGCCCTTTTGTTCAGCTCCTTTGCTTTCATACATTCCTTATTAAACCACGGATTCTTCCTTTGCTTCTCTGTTTTTTCCTGTCGGGCTGGGACAAACCTGCTTACAGCCTCCTGACATTTTTGGGTGATATAGTCCATCATGTCTTGTACGGACTTGGTTCCGAGTTCTGTGTCCCAATGTATATCCCATAGGAATTTATTCATTTCCTCATAGTTTCCCTTTCGGTACGCCAGCCCTTTGGTTCCCAGTTCTTTTTTGGGGGTGATAATTTCCAGCTCAACCAGGTACTCAAAGCTCAATACACTATGATCACTCATTCCCAAGGGGGCTTGCAACTTAACTTCCCTTATATCCGACTCATTTAGGGTAAATATCAGATCAAGCAAGGCTGGTTCATCCCCTCCTCTCATTCTTGTCGGTCCCTTGACGTGTTGACTTAGAAAGTTTCTTGTTGCCACATCCAGCAGCTTAGCTCTCCATGTGTCTGGGCCTCCATGTGGGTCTCTGTTCCCCCAATCTATCTTCCCATGGTTGAAGTCTCTCATGATTAGAAGTCTGGATCCGTTCCTGCTAGCCACAGAAGCTGCTCTCTCTATTATATTGATGGTGGCCAAGTTGTTTCTATCATATTCCTGTCTGGGTCTTCTGTCATTCGGTGGGGGGTTATATATGACTACTATTATAATTTTCTGTCCTCCAGTTGCCTGAAATGTAGTCACTGAAACCTTCATAGTTCTGAATTACCATCTCTTCGAAACTCCAACCTTCTCTTAGTAGCAGAGCTACACCACCTCCTCTCCTTTCTCTCTCTTTCCTCACTACATAGTAGCCCTGTGGAAACACTGCATTTGTTATGATTTTCGTTAACTTTGTTTCTGTGAGTGCTATTATGTCTGGGTTTTCTTCTAGTGCCCATTCTCCAAGTTCACTTGTTTTATTTGAAATCCCATCTATGTTAGTGTACATCGCCTTGAAGCTCACTTTCTTCTGTTCATTTTCATTGACCTCTGCATTCTTGGCGAGCATTCTGCTGGTGTTGGAAGCTGTTACGTGGGTGAGAGGATCTGTGAGGCGGCTTGCAGGGTTTCAGAGGATTTTGGAGTGGGGGGTGGGGGTTTAAGGGAAGGGGGGACAGGTAGGGTGTGGGTTAAGGAGGTAGAGGGGACATGGAGGATACGGGGTGAGGGGGGAGGAGGGATAGGGAGGGTATGGGATGAAGGAGGAGGGGGGACAGGGGGGAAAAAGGTGGGAGGGGGGACATGATGGGAATGGGGAAGGGGTGTCAGGGTCAGAATGGGGTGGGGGGTAGGGAGGGTTGGGTGGGGGCAGGTAGGGTGAGGGGATGGGAGGGTTTCTATGCAGAGGGGGGTGGTGGTGTTGCTCCCCCCCCCCCTCTGGTGTTGCTGGGATGCTGGTTTTGGGTTCTCCTCTTGTCTCTGGGACTGTTGTGTTGAGGGCTGTGATTTCCTGGTTTGCTCCTCTCTCCCTGCGCTTCCTCCTTGCCTCTGCTGCCCTGGCTCTCTCCTCCTCCGTCCTGTCCCTCTGCAGAAATACTTTTTTGTATCCCTCCATATGCTGCAGACGACTCTTCCTTTCGAGAATGTCCTCCTTCGTGGTTTCGTTTGTAAACTTCCCTTATTTTTTTACAAACCTTTACAAGTCGGTTTCTGTCCTTGTTGTACCAGCCCAACCTGAAAACCTTCTCTATGTTATGTACAGCCCCTTCCATCTGTAACCCCTTCAGTAACCCAAGTACTGCCTCTCTATCCTTGCCATTCCATTCTTGCCTGTTGGATCCTTCCTGTTCTTTGATGCCTACAACTACCACTGATCTTTTTCTCTCCAGCAGTTGAGTGGTGCACCTTGCTGCTTCCTGTGACGTAGCGGCTTGCATCGCTACCTCCCTCACTGTGTCCATTGCTTCTGAGCTCTTTTTCAGTATATCCGCAAATGTATCAGGTACAGAGGCATTTCCTTCCAATGTAACATTCCAACCTTCCCTTTGGATGATAATCTGATGCTCGGTCTCTTTATTTTTCTCTGTGAGAGATTTGATCTCCTCCCTTGCTGATGCTAGCTCACTTTGCAGATTGTTAATTGTAATCCTCATTTCATTCATCTCCCTCCTGAATTCCTCCAGAACTTGGGTTAGAAATTCCTTTGTTTGACCTCCCTGGCTGCTTCCCATGTCCCTGTTGCGGCCTCCTGCCATTTTATCCCTTGTCAAGAGAGAGAGAGAGAGAGAGCAAGAGAGAGAGAGCAAAAGAGAGCAAGAGAGAGAGAGCAAGAGAGAGAGAGCAAGAGAGAGAGAGAGCAAGAGAGAGAGAGAGCAAGAGAGAGAGAGAGCAAGAGAGAGAGAGAGCAAGAGAGAGAGAGAGCAAGAAAGAGAGAGCAAGAGAGAGAGAGAGTAAGAGAGAGAGCAAGAGAGAGAGAGAGAGAGCAAGAGAGAGAGAGAGAGAGAGAGAGAGAGAGAGAGAGAGAGAGAGAGAGAGAGAGAGAGAGAGAGAGAATGTGTGCGCGCTTGGGATGGGGTTACTAGGAGGTGAGGTGATCAGCTTACAGCAGGTAAGAGAGGGGGGTGGATTATAAGAGGTTTTATCTCCTTTCCACGAAAGGTGTTAATCCCTTCTAGCCTGTGTGTGCGTGCATACGTACGTGGGCTTGAGTGCGTGCGTGTGTGCGCGTGCGTGTGTCACTAGTTCCCGGAAGCGGTAACTTCTACCCAGAATGAGCCACACCGAGATTTTAAATATATATACTATCCTGAACAAGAATTTGATAATATTTTACCTCACACTGTACACCTGATTACTTGACCAGAGAGGGGGTACATACCAGTATGATTCCCGCTCACACAACTAGATGAGTAATGATGATGTATGGTTGACGATGGTGCTCCGTCGTCGCCTTTCCACTTGGTGATTCTCTAAGTGCTAGTAGATTGACGATGTCGATTCTTTTCTACACAAATCTCTGGAGTCACAGTCACCACCCAACACACACAGTCAGCAGCTCCACGGCGGGTCGTCCCACCTGGCCGTCAGGTCAGGTCAGGTCAGGTCACATCTCGGTCCTCCACACTGTATGCACCGGTGATTCCACTAGCTACACTGTGTTTTTTTTGCACTATCGCTAGCGACATGACTATGCTATATAGCACCATGCTAGCTACACACTGCGAGAGGCCAAATACTATGATCTAGCCTCAATAATCCTTCAATGTCCCGAGAAATTGACGAATTTCCGCGGACCTTGCTAATCGCGTGTCTCGTACCGTCGCTGGCCTACTACTGTGTGTGTGTGTGTGTGTGTGTGTGTGTGTGTGTGTGTGTGTGTGTGTGTGTGTGTGTGTGTATTCACCTAGTTGTATTCACCTAGTTGTGCTTGCGGGGCTTGACCTCTGCTCTTTCGGCCTGCCTCTTAACTGTCAATTAACTGTTTCTACTACTACCATCGTTTTTTTTTTCCACACCACACATCCCAGGAAGCAGCCCGTGACAGCTGACTAACTCCCAGGTACCTATTTACTGCTAGGTAACAGGGGCATAAGGTGAAAAACTCTGCATATCGTTTCTCGCCTGCGCCCGGGATAGAACCCGGGACCACAGGATCACGTGTCCAGCGTGCTATCCGCTCGGCCACCAGCTCCCCCGGTGTGAGTGTGTGATTGAGAGTGTGAGAGTGTGTTCGTGAGTGTGTGTGTCTGAGAGAGAGTGAGAAAGAGAGTGAGAGAGAGAGAGAGAGAATGAGGGGGGGGAGTGTGAGAATGAGAGAGTGTGAGAGAGAGTGTGAAAGTGAAAAACAGAGTGTGAGAGAGAATGTGAGAGTGTAAGATTGAGAAAGTGTGTGTGAGAGAGTGTGTGTGTGTGAGAGAGTGTGTGAGTGTGTGTGTACTCACCTAGTTGTACTCACCTAGTTGTGTTTGCGGGGGATGAGCTCTGGCTCTTTGGTCCCGCCTCTCAACCGTCAATCAACAGGTGTACAGATTCCTGAGCCTATTGGGCTCTGTCATATCTACACTTGAAACTGTGTATGGAGTCAGCCTCCACCACATCTCTTCCTAATGCATTCCATTTGTCCACCACTCTGACACTAAAAAAAGTTCTTTCTAGGACTTTCTAGTTCTTTCTGTGTGTGAGAGAGAGAGAGAGAGAGAGAGAGAGAGAGAGAGAGAGAGAGAGAGAGAGAGAGAGAGAGAGAGAGAGAGAGAGAGAGAGAGAGAGAGAGAGCGAGAGAGAGAGAGAGAGAGAATGTGAGAGTGAGTGTGGGAGAGAGAGAGAATGTGAGAGTGAGTGTGGGAGAGAGTGGGAAAGAGTGAGAATGTGAGTGTGAGAAAGAGTGAGAGCGAGTGTGAGAGAGAATGTGAGTGTGAGAGGGAGTGAGAGAGTGTGAGAGAGAGTGTGAGAGAGAGTGTGAGAGAGAGTGTGTGAGAGTGAGAGAGTGAGAGTGTGTGAGAGTGAGAGTGTGTGAGAGTGTGAGTGTGTGAGAGTGTGAGTGTGTGAGAGAATGAGAGTGAGAGAGTGTAAGAGAGAGAAAGTGAGAGAGAGAGAGAGTGTGTGTGTGTGTGTGTGTGTGTGTGTGTGTGTATGTATTCACCTAGTTGTACTCACCTAGTTGTGCTTGCGGGGGTTGAGCTCTGGCTCTTTGGTCCCGCCTCTCAACCGTCAATCAACAGGTGTACCGGTTCCTGAGCCTACTGGGCTCTATCATATCTACACTTGAAACTGTGTATGGAGTCAGCCTCCACCACATTGCTTCCTAATGCATTACATTTGTCAACCACTCTGACACTAAAAAAGTTCTTTCTAATATCTCTGTGGGTCATTTGGGCACTCGGTTTCCACCTGTGTCCCCTAGTGCGTGTGCCCCTTGTGTTAAATAGCCTGTCTTTATCAACCCTGTCGATTCCCTTGAGAATCTTGAATGTGGTGATCATGTCCCCCCTAACTCTTCTGTCTTCCAACGAAGTGAGGTTCAATTCCCGTAGTCTCTCCTCGTAGCTCATACCTCCCAGCTCGGGTACTAGTCTGGTGGCAAACCTTTGAACCTTTTCCAGTTTAGTCTTATGCTTGACTACATTTGGACTCCATGCTGGAGCCGCATACTCCAGGATTGGTCTGACATATGTGGTATATAATGTTCTGAAAGATTCCTTACACAAGTTTCTAAAGGCCGT